>NW_027108041.1:71938-108164 GCF_000696795.3 Halyomorpha halys | reverse complement strand
GTTTTGTTTATTTATGTTGTTCTTTGCTGACCGCACCCCCCGACAAAATTCTTCAAGCATTAATCTACGGTCAACTATCTACACCTCAATAAATAAGGACATTTAAATAAGGAAGAGTAATTTCATTCATTAGATTTAATTATATTAATGAAACACATCCAGTAAGAACCTATAACATTAAGAATTCTATAATTTCATTTTTGAGTTCTTTTTATATTTACTTCTAATTAACGGACTATATATTCTTTCCTGAAGTGAGTGTCCGTAATATGAAAGTTAGGAATAACAGTAAAGAATCCATAGTAAAAATAAAATAATTGGATATAGAATAATGATAAAATAATAGGACATACTTTGAACACAGAAGTATTTAGGCCTAAATTTTCATTTATCCAAGAAAATAAAGAATATACCCGGACCACCACCGGCCTGAGAAGTAAGAATGCTGCGCACGCGTGGCCATGGACTCAATTGTTTTCTTGCTATATCTAATAAATATTTTTCTAGTCAAGGACGAGTGTGCTACAAAAAAGAAAAAAACGTAATAATTTCTCATATCACGGGTATCCACCTTTATTGATCAAATGGTTTTTCGGTGTGGTATCATAAATTAGGCCTATCATATTTGATTTTGATGACTTTCATTAATTACGACGGTAATGAGGTCCTCCATGTTTGGCCAAAACAATTTGTTTTTATAATTTTCAAACAGGCACGACTTTTCAATGTTTGTCTAAAATTAATTCTTTCTGTTTATTATTGTCAGTAAATTTCCGGTAATTTATTAATTAATAATTTATTCGATTGATCGGAAATTTTTCTCATGTAAATAATTGACCGTATATTTTCAGTTCTTTGTTTTCAAATTATCAAGTTCTGTCAATATTTATTAAATATTTTATCGATCTTGTGATTATTAAATCCTTTGATAATGATATTTTTTCCCTCTAGGTTGGCTGGTATTTGACCATCATCCATGATATGACTAAGTCTTCAGATAACAGAATCCTTATCATGGTCGGGATAAAGATTCTGTTATCTGAAGACTAGGCAGAGTCGAATATCTAGAGATGATTCATTTTCGGAGATATGATACATTCCATACTCCTGTATTTCTGTTGCAAGCCACAGGATGGTGAAATAAGTTGTCAACAACGTTTTTCATCTTAACTTCAATATACTTGGTATATTCGTAATCTTGGAGACACAACTTCCATCAATGAATTGGACATCTTTCTTGCATATCTTTAGATGTTAGAGGTGTTTATAGCCAGTATGAATAAAGAAATTTATACCGCAGTTAGGGTCTAAAATAGTTAAATATCTAGATTATTGTCATTCTTTTTCGGTGCTGGAATAATTTTGTATTTTTTTCAGTATCAAACATGGATAGCAAAGGAGTAGTTCTTTACCATTCTTCTTTTGGGGTAGTACCGCTCCTATGGCTTAGTCACTAATATCCGTTGTTAAGTAAGAGTCCTTGATATTTGGTACAATACTTATAGGACTGCAACAGACAAGTTTTTTTAGTTGTTCAAACGCCCCTTCATATGACAGACTGGCTTTATCTTCTTTCCTCCTTTCCTCATGTATCTTGCCATGAATGCGGGTATTTTTGCGTAGTTCGGATTCATAATTATTTCTGCAGCGTTATAACCCGTGATAGATCTAAGTTTCATTACTAACCTCTGTCCTGTACAACCACTCTCGAAGTTATGGTCCCTAGAAGGCTTCTGTATCAGCTACCAACCCCCTCCATCCATGACACTTTCGGTCGTCTGACTCTCCTAGTGTGAAGCACCACATTGTTCCAGATCTGTTTCCCCCATACTTGACAAGTAATCTACCCAGCTCAATTTACAAAGCTAAACTGCAATGCATATGTGAGGAATGTCCTTATGAACCACTTATGTAATTGGGAATTGCATCTTGTGATATGCTAAGATGCTTACATACACTCAAATAATATCTGTTTCCTAATGTAATTCTCCACTTAATTTCGGCCAAAGTATCATATGTATAGTCTATCTGTGGTAGATGAATTGTGTAGCATGCAAATATGTGAGTTCAAATAGACCCCTTTCCCTCCTATCAGTCACAGTGATGCTCCTCTTGTCCTTAAAATAATTTGTTATGGTCTATATAATATATAGGGCAATCCATCTTGCTGATTTGAAGGCGTTTTCTAGATTCAGTATGATAATGCCACAATAACACTTCTTCTCAATCTCTTTCCAGTCATAGCCATCCAAACCTTCTCCAATACCAAGATGGTAATGTCTCTTGTAGATTTTAATTTATGAAACCAAAATTGGGTCCTGGAGCGGCCTGCTACACCTTTGACCTCTTGTGTACAGAATCTTCTCCAAACCTTTGCCAACTATATCCAACAAACATAGTGGTAAATAGGCTAAAAGGTCACTTGACTATCTCTTACCCTTCGGAGTAAGACATGACATTTCTGTTTCTAAAGTCAAGAACAGGACCCCTCAAACAAACAGGAACTTAATATTTCTAAGAAAAGATCCAGTTGACTCTCTATTGCTGCCTAAAGTGCAATGTTCAGAACACTGTCCAAGCCCAAGGCTTTTTCTATTTGAATGCCACTGCAGACATTGATGAGCTCCTCAGCCGGTAGAGGGGATGCTTAAAAAGGAGGTAACAGTCCTTCCTGCAATAATTTCTCCTATATTATGAGGGCTGTCCAGAAAGTAATAGACGTTTTAGCCTATCATGGCGATGGGTGAGAGTAGAGTCGCCATCTTGGTGTCCGAACTGTTGGTCAAAAATAGTTTAAGAGAGCACCTTTCAAATGTATATAATAAACTTTGGGTTTTTCAATTTGTGAATATTTTATTTCAAAACATCTGTTACTTTCTGGACAGCCCTCCTAGAAATAGAATGTTAGCTATTCCCAAAAGGCAACAATGTAACACTGCTCATCAGTTTTTTAATAATGGTGTTTAATTCAGATATTCTCCAGGATACGATTTTGGGGGATATTACCCGAATTAATTGGAATTTAATAGTATCACTGGTATGAATGGTGTGAACTGATTTGAAATAAATTAAATATGGTGAAAAGTGGAAATAAAACCTTGAATGATTCATTCATATAATCAATTGATTATAAGTGGGTTTTGGCCAAAAGGGAATACTATGTAGTTTAGTAAGGTTAGTGTTTAAATTAATTTTGACTATTGATTTGAATAAGGTAACATGGAAGAATAAAGCTATTACAATTTTACTTGGTTGCTGAATAAGTGATGGGTTATAAATGTCATGTTGCCAATAGATGGCAGGATCTTGATATCCTATTCAAAATGTTTGAGGAGGGTCTTCCTCAAACACATGGTCTTGTAAGGCCTTCCCTAGGAACCTTTGTTCATATCTTCACATAGCTCCTAGCACTGCCATTTGCTTTGTGTGTATGTTTAATAGTCGAAGATTTATAGGGATATACAAAGAAGCAGAAGAGGAAAGAGGTTCAATGGGTCATCACAGCATAATTCGTATCCACCTTTGAGGTGATAAAAGTGCAGTGCTCAAAACTTAGATTTTTTTTTGTAATGTAGGAATGTCAGATCTGGATCTATTACCCATTGTAAAAGGATGGTTGATCGATAGTATTTGTGACCAGTGGTTTGTCAGCTGTGATAATTTAGGTTTTTTTTTTTTTTTTTTTTTTTTTTGTTTTTTTTTATAAAAAGTGTCTTAAATTTATAATAATAAAGTAATAAATGATAGAAAAATAAATATATTCATAATTCTAAAAGTAATGTAAACATTTATGCAATTACCTAAAGTTTGTTTCAGATTGAAATATTTTAAAAGTAATATTCTTACTAAGAATATTTATTTTTTAACTAATAATTTTATAAATAGTACACTAAAAAAATTTTTTTTGTTATTAAGTAATTTATCTACAATTACGCAGATTTTGGAATTACATTCCTTTTTCTTCATCTTTAACTCTCATATTTTATTTCATTTTTTGTTTTGTTTCAATTTTGGCATGAGCAGTAAACCATCTTACTTCATGAATTCTCAACCATTCAATTATTTTTTTCTTACCAGGATAATTCCAAGAATCTTAGTTAATATCGTCCTCCATATTTTATTATAGCAAAATGCTTAAGAGCCTTCAAGTCATTAAATTCTTCGAAGTAACATGCCCTTTATCTTTGGGATTAGCAATATGAGAACCAAATTGCAAAGCCTTCTTTGGTAGTGAAGCAGCTGATCGCAGACCTAATTTCCATGCTAGGAGCCTTAGAACCAATTTATCACCTATGCCTCTAGCTATCTTTGGATTTAGACAGCACCTAAAAATATGTAACTACAATGACTAATATTATAAAACAAATGTTAAATATGAACTAAGCGTTATCATTATAATTAAATAGGTATAAAAAAAATAATTGTAAATCTATTTCTATATCAGAAAATGTAAGAGTAACTCTGCCAAAGCTGGTCCTAAGCCTGTTTGAGCATTAATGGATGCTCGCGCCACTGCACTGTCTTAGGTCAGTAGTGGCCATGAAACAGTGGAGAGTTGGCCTGAAAACTATAAGTAAGCAATCGCTTCATCAGGATATGGATATGGCAGGCTCATAGCCTGTCTACCCTAGATACAAAAATATGAAAAGTAAGAAAGGAAATAGAGCCAATAGTATATTATGGTGCAAGATCTGGTGTCAAAAAAGGTATTTCACTCTGGGTATATGGAAAGTGAAGGGTGTCAGAGGAAAGGAAATGGGACTGGTTGAAAAATTAAAGAAACCCAAGTTTACATAACAGGCCAAACAAGCAAAAAAGAAAGAAAAAGGAGAGGAACAAATTGGAGAATATGTACCTACTACTGTTCTCAAACATTGATCACCAGGAACATGCAAGGGGTGGTGTGGGGTGTATAGTGCACAAAGACTTGTGTGGAAGCATTCTGAATAAGAGAGCTATAAATGGAAGGATTATGGGTGTGAAACTAAAATTAGAGGGAAAATAATATGCTCTACTCATTATATATTGTCCCAATGACAATACTAGAGTTAGAGAAAAAGAAATTTTATTTGAAGAACTACAAAAGATATTAGATGACAGTAAGAATCTCTATCATTATGGGAGAACTCAATGATAGAGTTGGCAAAGTCAAAAACGGATGGTGTAATTGGTAAACTTGGAGAAAACTTTATTAATGATAATGGAGAAAGGACTTAATTACTTTATAATTGTAACTGTACATAGGAGATAAAATCTTAAAAATAATAAAATCAAAATCACGAAACTGATGGTTGATTAGATAGGTTTCACAGTGGCTATGATGATATTCTCCTATTGGATGATTGATTTGTATATATGATTTCTGATATATTAATCAAATAACAATTGTAATTTTTACTGAACAAATTATTTATATTTCTAAAAAAAAAAACTCATTATTAAGGGGCCCTAGTCTGGTACACAGATGGTTCAGTTAGGGAAGGAAATGAAGGGACAGGTGTATATGGACCAAAATGCATATAAAAGGACACAGCATATAGGCTTACCCAACAGTACATGCCAAAGAAATCATTGCATGTGAAAATCTAAAGCAGAGTTCTAAGGGTAAAACTATCAATATATTTTATAAGATAGTCAATCAGTACTAAAGAACTTACAGTCTTATAAGATAAAATCTTGCTAAGGGCAACAAGCTTTCTCTAATGTGGACATTGGAACATGAGGGAAATGAAATAGCCGATGAACTAACAAGAAAGGACTCATTATTAGGCCCTGAACTATATCTATTAGTACAATACGGAGATTGACTCCAGGGAAACAGAAAAAAAGAAAACGTACTGGACTACTAAACCTGGGATTAAACAATCTAAACTCTTCATAAATGTGTAAAAGGAAAAGGTAAAAGTTTACCTAATCTGGTAAGGAATGAGTTGAGAACAGTAACAGGTCTCGCAGGTCATTATTTGTTAAAATTTTATCTCAAGTAGATGAAGATAGTGGAAGATTCCATGTATCTTCTATGCTTAGAGGGTAAACAATAGGTTGAGGACATTCTATGTCAATGGAAAGCCCTTTGCCTTTTACAGGTTACAATACTTGAATCAGGAAATAATTAATTCTGAAGATATCACTAAAATTACGACCAAATGAGCTTCAATAGAACCAATATCCTAAATTCTATGCGATCTCAAGACAAGTAAGGAATAACTCATCCATAATAAGATCCAAATGGTTCAAGGAGAGGAGATGTTTCCCATCCCTTCAGAGTAATAATAATCCATTATATTTACTTACTTATAAAACATAATTTTTGAAAAAGGTGATTTAATTACCTAAACCAAGTGGGCAATGAATCCACCAAAGCAACAAATTCTTCATCAAGATATGGCATACGAGGTACTCGTCCATGATCAGAGACAACTCTATTATCACGCCCTAAGTTTCTTTCGCCAATATGACGTAGATCATTATACAAATCATGAGTTAAACCTTTCCATCCATTATTTCTGAATGTTGCTCTATGTCTTGAGTATCCTCCAAACATTTCATCAGCTCCCATTCCTAATAATACAACCTAAACAATCATAAAACCACATTATTAGATGAAATTATTATTTATATTTATATATATATATATATATTTAATCAATACAGTAATTAACTTTTATACTATCATAAAAAAGTTACAATGAAAAGTATATTTTACTTAAGCTCTCGTGTAAAAAGTATAGTATTTTATGTCAAATACAATTGCTTGAAAGATGATTAAATTTCTTATAAAATAAAAAAGTTTTAATTGCATCAGTAGTAGCAAAGATAAGGCATAATAGATTCTTTAACTATATTTATTTTTTAAGAATTCTGTGCATGTTCCTATCTTTTGATTAGTTTTTCGAATAATTCGAGAATTATGAATCTTTTAGAACATTCCAAATGTGCTAATCCAAAAAACAATTGAATGATTATGCACAGCTAATGAAAATTTTTTTAAATTATATGAAGCTAACAATTTTTTGACTTTGCAAATAAAATAGCTTGAAAAATCACTCATGTGTAATCACTAAATATTTTTATTTATTCCCCTCAAATAGCTTTGCATACCTTTTGGATGTAAAGTACTTGTTACCAACCACATGTTTAAGCCTTAAACCTAGGTTAGAGGCATTTTGGCTTATTTTCATCTAATTGTACATAATTTGGTTAAAATAAATGTACAAAATTTGTTCAGTAAAAATTAAAATTTTTATTTGAATGATGTATCAAAAATCATATATAAAAATCAATCATAAAAAAGGAAAATATTGTCATAGCCACTATGAAACCTCCTATCTGACCAACAATCGCTACACGATTTTGATTTTATTACAAACAAAATTTCATCTCTTATATGCAGGTACAAATCATTGTAACATCATTTAAATTTAACAAAAAGAATTATCCTATATGTTAGTGTTAATCGCATGCACGATAGTTACCACTAGAAACCACTAATGTGATGCTTCCTAGATAGTCTTTAAAGGAAACAGCCTACAAAGTCAGTCAGGGTGCTTAAATATTTTTTTTTAATTATGAAGAGCTAACATCAATTGTAACTCACTGTGGCCATGTCTGAAAAAAAGATGAGCCAGTGGTTGCAAACATCAGAATGAATTGTACATTATGACTGCTCTTTCCCAGGAAATGCCATCACTATTTGAATTCTTCACTCACACTTCTTCTCTGAAACTAAGGAGAACAAGCAGGCACTTAAAAGAGAGTTTAATTTAAATTTTCACAGTGGACTGAAAAATGACCTTTCTTAAATGTGGTAGTGACATGATAGTTTGATCGAAAATGAAATATAACATAAGCAATCCATAAGAAATTTATTTTATTTTAATTTTTTATTGAATATTTACATATGGAATTTCAAATCATGTTTAGTTTTCGAGTAATAAGCAAACAACTGGAAACATTTTGGTTCTTTTCTATTTTCTCTTAAAGCCACCACCACGCGAAATGGTAAACACGAAATTTGGATTCAGCATTCATAAATAGAATTGTTGAGAAAACTCTTCAATTATTTTTCCTGAAAACTATCTGAACTATTTCATAACACTCATAAAATTTAATCCATGCATATTTTTAAAATAATATCTGCTGTAATTTTATAAGAAATGTTATCACTTTACAACTTAAATTTCGATATTCCAAAGTGTGTTATATTTCCTGATGCATTTGTAAAAAAAACTGAATAATTTAACTCAACAAGAAACTCTTAAACTCAAGATGAAATTTACAATGAATGGAACCCATAAACACGAAACATAAAAATTTAATTCTGAGTATCCTGATACTCTTTAACTCACAGTTTCAGCAAATCTCATTTAATGGTAAGATGAACTAAGTTTGAGTAAGAAATATTATTGGATTTGTTTTGTTTTTGAGTGCATAGATTAGCCCTATTTCTTTCTGAGGACAATTCCTTACAAATCAGCTTTTTGTTTTCTGAGTAAAATCTTGCCTTAGAGAGTTAAGAGATTTCATGGTGGGGATGGCAATATATTTCTGTATTAGAAGGGAGCTATGTAACAATATATAACAACTGAGAGCATAGTTAAGTAATTACCCGAGCTGGGGAAGTATATGGTTGCTCATTCACCAATCCTTTTCCACGAGCAGCAAACCAAACTGCACAACCCAAACTGTCATCTAGTACACTGCTTAATGGATAAATCAGATAAACAATATGGTTATGTCTCTCATGCTTAAGCTCTTCTTGACTTATATTTATCTAAACAACAGGAAAATGATTAAATAAAAAGAATGAGTTAAAGTAGCAGATGAATATATATCAAACTTACTTCTACAAAATTCCAACACCTTTTAGGACACAATAACTTTAATTCTTCCAATGTTCTTTTCCCAGTTTTTCTATCCGGTACATTATCAAACTTCTGCTTAGAGTCACGTGCAAAACTAACATTAAAAAGGTCAATAGGTTCTTCCTCAGGCACAAAATTATCAGTTATAAGAGCCAGAATCGCAGAATCCAAACCACCAGAAAATAGGATTCCAATCTTAGCATGTTTACAATCTACATTTTTCAATAGACAATTCTTGCAGAAATCTGGTTTTGTAATGACTCTCCTCTGTACAGACTTAAATAGCAGATCTTTTAATTTGTTAACAGTGATTAAGTAGTAAGGTATTTCAAGAAAGTGAGGAAAAACAACTTCAGGGCCCTCATCTAAAAAGCAAATTTTTATTAGATAAATAAAAATAACAATATTAAAGTAAAATATATTCAGTATGTTAAGATTTTAAGCCCCAAATATAAATTTTAACATATTAGAAAAAATAGTTCTGAATAATGAAGACAGAAGGAGTAATAATGCTAAAGGTACAAAACAATTTATGCAGTTTTTATTGTTTTGTTATAATGTTGATGTAAGTAATATTTTAGTTAAAAATAGTTAGTAACAGTCTATCTTTCAACTAGTAGAATTTTCTTGGGCAGTAATCAGTAATCATTACACATCAAAAATAATTCACAACTATTTTGTTATTACATTATCTGAGTTGCTTATTTCCAAAACCCACCCAAATACAGTTGAAATCATATGATGTGGATGGATTTTGTAAGAAAATTACTCGGATAAAACAAATATTTAAAATAGATTCTATGAAGTCTAATATAAGCTAAAAGTCTAGTTTAGCTAATAGTCTAATATAAGCTAAAAGTCTAGTATAGCTAATAGTCTAATGTAAGCTACAAGTCAAGTATAGTTAATAGTCTAATCTATATTATAAGTCTAGTATAAGCATTCAACTAAGCTATTAATTTTCAAGAAAGAATAAATAAAACAAAAACCAATATTCATTTTTAGAAATTTATTGTTTTATATGAAGCATTGTGTTAAAGACTAAATTTATACATTCAATGTTCTCAAAAAAACTGTAACTACTTTTCCTTAAATAACAACATGATATGCCCATTCTTGTTTCTGAAAAACTTCAATTTCGATTTTTTGGGTAAATTTGATTAATTTGTAATTGGAAATCACTTGTTGTTGCCCCAAGCGAAAGAAATATTTCGATTAGGTCATTAGTTTAAGTATTTCTATTTAACACTTAAACCAAATTAGGAGTAAAGAAAATCATTAGGTAGTTGACATTATTAGAGATTCGCAAATTTCTAATCTTCATCATCCGTATATTACAGAAGGTATTTCATTTAACCTTACCAAAATTAAGCAATGTAGGCTCATCATCAGAAGGTTTCATTATTGTCCAATGATAATCTGTACATCTTCCAAGAATATTGTGATATAGAAGATCTTTCACCGAAAAAGATACATCTGAAGTAATCTCTTTAGGAATCATGTGGGACCATGGAAACAATTCGATGCCTTAAAGAAAGATACAATTAAAATTAATAATAAGCAGTAAATCGATTAAAAAACAGAAAGTAAGAAAATAAGAATTACTTATATCACATGTCGTCAGCAAAATTTTAAAAAGACCACAACTAGGAACTTCTGTTAAAACATTTAAAGACTTATGTTCTGCAACAGAAGATAAAATAATGGATTTTTGTGAAATAAGCCACAATAAGCTATGTCTTCCCAAAACATCTCTTCCAAACCATAACTCATTTTTCTTGGAATTATAAAATATAAAAGCATAGGGACCAGTAATTTGTTCAAAATAACTGATATTACCATTCACTAAATGGTATAAAACATCTTCTGAATCATTTTCATTTATGCTTCTGGTACAATTCGATGATGCCTATAATAAAAACAGAAACACCCAATTTTTTTAATAAATATAAATCTTATCAAATAAACATAATATAGTACATAAAAAAACTGTTCATAGATTGATAATCTTAGCATGTAAAATTCAGAGAAAAGAGCAATTAAAATTATAAAGTTACAGAGTATAGTTAATATGGGTTAACTATAACCCATGAAAGATTTTAGGTTTAAAAACAAAATAAAATTAACTACAAATAAAACTTACATATGAATGTCTTTTATAACAAAAATTATATAAATTTTTCGACACCTATTTTTAATAAATTTTACTAAATAAACTGGATTTTCTTAACAATCTTACAAGAATAACTGAAAGTTAATGAATTACATGGAGGTCTGAGTATTTATCACCATTCCAAAGAAGGATAGATCCATTTGAATGTGCTAAAGGTTGACTCTTAATATTTAAGCCTTGGGTCCATAGAGTACTACCAGCAAAGGATGCTTTCCAATCACCATCAAGTGAAATTTCAGTAACATTAAAAGCATCTGGTCCCCTGTTCTTCAGCAACTCATGGTTACATGTGGTCTAAATCAGTATAATAAAAAAAAAATAATTAAGAAGCTGATTCTAAAAGTAATACATAAAAATTTTAACATCCACTAAAATATAAAAATTGGGAAACTATTAAGCATTTTATAGGTCATTCTCCAATTTAGGTGCATTTCAGTTACAAGGCTTTTTAAGAACGCTCTGTCGCTAAAGATGAATGATTTTATTTCTCTGTTAATATCCTTACTGAGAATAACATTTCCTTCTTAATTTGAGGTTCTAATTATTAACTGTTTTCCAGTTATAAAATATTTGATGCTTATTTCGTAATTTTCTAGCTCTACCACAAAGTTAAAGCTGAGACTTTACAAGTCAGTAGTATCAGTTTCTTTATAAGTAAACCTAAAAAAAATGGCAGCAATATTTTCAGCATTATCTTAAATTTTGGAACCAATACACCCTCACAACGGAAAATGTCGGTTTAAAAAGGGGTCAGGACACACTAGATGGAAGCAGAAAATACATGGTCTCCTTCTTTGACCTCTTTACATGGTTCCAGAAAGGAAAGAGAATAAGAAACGTGTGAGTATTTTTATAGGTGATCACTCTCTAGTCTATAGCAAAATCAATACCGATAAGACTTAAATTTTGTAAATCACGTAGTTCCATAATATTTCAGAACCTCTGAAATTTCTGAGTGTAAAGATGAAAAGCAGTTGATTTGTCTCTCCTTAACTTCAATGAAAATTCTTAGGGAGTGGTAGGGAATGGTCAAGATGGCAATCGAGAGGTAAATATTTTATCTTATTTCAATATTCACAATTAGGATCCCCTAACTTTGACAAGAGGAAATCTCAAATGGTAGTGTAGGACACTGATATTTATGAAATTAATAAACAATGCATTATTAATCTTCTTTTATGTCCTACATTTTTTTATAAAAAAAGAGAGAGAAGAATGGTATTTTCATTTTCAATCCAAAATGAAGTGAAAGAGCAGCTGGTGTAACTAGTCTCTACTAGCCTAATTTGATATTGTTTTTATTTTATTTTTCTTGAAGTTATGTTAGTGTTTTCCCAATATAAAAAATAGTATTAAAAGCTTCTGTCCTTTCCTTTATATTCTGATTAAACATATACCTTTGTTCATATAAGATGTTCAAAAAAACATATAGATATTATGTTCTATGTTGGGTTTTATTATCATATAAGATATACTAATTTTGAAAAAGTAACAATGGTTCAAATATTTCAAGCAGGATAAATTTTCTGTTAGAATATCAAGCTGTTTTATGTTTAGAATTGTTTATACAATTAAGTTAAATAAATAAATATTTTATATTAGAATTAATACAGTAATTAGGCGCTATATTCTGTTTTATCATTCCTTAGAAGTGGATGTTACATCCTAGAATAAGACTTTTATTAAAAATTGATATTTAAAAACTATAATACTAAGTGTGTCTGCTTCAGCATATTATCAAGAAACATTACCTGAGGGCAAAAAAAAAATGGAATCAATCAACTTTAATTTCCAAAACATTTTTATAGCTTATGCTTTCAAAATGTAATATATTGCCATTATACAATGATAAGGATTAAATAATTGATATATTGCTCTTTAATAAATCATATATATTTCTATCATAGCTAAATAACACCAAAGTAGGAGAATGACCCTTATACTAATGAAAAATCAAAATCAAATACAATTAAATGAACTTTTGAAAGAAATAATTTTAATTTATTTCTGAAATAAAAACAATTCAATATTTTTTTAAATAAATTATTTGAACTCTAGTTAGATGAAAAATTCTCAACAAGAACCTAAAATTATTTGCCATTTATTAATTTCTGCTAGAACTTCAAAATCGGAATGAAAACTAAGTCTCTGCACCCATTTATTTTTGTTTGAAGTAAAAGAATTAAATTTTTAATTATATCCTTAGCATGATAGTTGGGTCTGAGGAACCAATAGTGAAATTTATTTGTCTTACATTTTAAAAGTAACTATTTTTTTCTTAGGTTGTATTATCCATTTTCTTGTAAATGCATTATAATGAACGCATGATTTGACATAAAAAGAAGACAAATAATTGTAACTGGTTCAGATAGATCCATCTGTTATATTTATGGTTGAAAATAAAAGCAATTTCCATCGACTAATTGAGCTTCCTTTATTTTTGATCCACTTCCCTTGGATCTTTCTGAAAAGTTTTCATACATTTTTTCGAAACATCAGGGCTTAGCATGAAATAGTCAATAAATAGGACATATTTCAAGGGTTATTTCTTTTTTTATTGCTTCAAACATTTTTTAATTAATGCCCTAACCATCCCAAATATACTCCGTTCTGTGCCTTTTCTTAACTCTTAAGAGTCAAAAAATATTACATGATCCTAAAAGGATAGAAACTGATAAACAAATTCTTTGGTATTTTGAATAACATGTTCTTTACTCTATGGTTTGCTTCCAAAAAGCTTCCTTCGAGAGGTATGTCCATCGATAACCTCTTATTTTTAAGTCGTTACAGAAGTAACTATAATGTTATTATCTTTAAAAAAAAAAATATCTCCTTGTTTAGAGGTACTTGAGAGGAGGACGTTCTTGTTTGATAGCTGCAACTATAGTTTGCTAGTTATTCATTTCAACTTAAAGGGCCTGCCAGAACTAGTTCTTGAAGATGCTAATACCCTAATTTTTTTTTAATATTCACCACACAGGAATATACCCCCAACTAATAAAGTTTCAATTTCTTTCTATAAGGAATATAAGGTTTCATTAAATTTGCAACGCTTACAAATTTCATGTATAACTACCATTTTCTTTGGTTTAAAAAATTCTAATATTAAAAAAACTAAATTCAACTTAAGTGTGCAAGGTTTTTCAATCCACATTTTAAAATCAATTGTATACATAGAAAAGCTGCCTTTAATCTTGGTTTCTAATAATTCAACTGTGTGCAGGAACTTTTTTTATTTCTTTAAATTTGCTAGTTATCAACTTATTATCTGAATACAAAAACTAAATCAACATCTAAAATTTAATGATTTATTTATTAGAGTATTTTTAGAGTGTATATAATTTTTTTATCATGTAAACTAGCTTTTTTAAGGGTTTAAATCAAATGTATAGATCATAGAAAGACTTTTTTACTAAAGCCTAAGTAATGTAAATAATTTAAAACCTGAATATTATCACGAGATATGTTGCAAAATATACCACACATTTCAAACTATACTAATTAAAACTAGAACAATAAGTATTATAAGTATTAAAAGAGTATAAGTATACTCTTTTAAAGTAAAAACACATTTAATTTGAATTTAACAAAACCTCCTGTACTTCAGGAATGCATGGTTCAATTAACACAAAGAAGTCGATTTGATGATTTTCCCGATAAAATTACTCCCACACAGCCTAGAAAATAACCACTTTACCCGAAAAATTCCCACCACTATTATCTGTTTTCGGGGAAACAATGACGTTATATTAGGCAACTGTACGATTGTTACAATCAGGATTGTAATGTTGCACGAGCTACGGCGTGATAGTTGATTGTACAAGTTATATCAACTGTCATGTTAACTATCACATGTAGATGCCTTGACAGTGCACTATTGCACAGTTTCAGTTAATGCAGAAATAGTCGCAGCCACTACCATGGTGTAACTATCTGATGGTTGCATTCATGACAGCAGAACTGTCGCATAGGGTCTGGCGTGATAGTTGATTGCACAAGTAATGTCAGTGAACTGACAGTCGCGTCGACTGCCATAGGTATGCGCCTTATAGTGAAATTTTGTGATATATCAATCTTATGTTATCCTATCAATTATCAATACTAGGCCTCAAAAATGAATCTATTGCGAGCTCCAAAATAAATGCATTCCTTGTTCCAAATGTTCTAAAGTTCAATGCCTTAGGAATAACAATCGCTATTAAGAAACTAAAAAGTGTCAGGGATTAATTAGAAAAATTAGTTCAAGGACTAGAGCCACACTACACCTGCCGCTACATATAGCATGAAGCCATTTTACCCAAATTATTTTCTACTCTCCAGTTACCCACCCAGGTAAAAAGATCCCGAGATCTGGTAAAAAATACGCACAGCAAAGAAGGCCTGCTCCAAAATGAAAAAAAAAAAATCAAAAATGTCTATGATTTATGAAATTAGCTGAAGCAGCAAGAAAAATGGGGCTTGAAGTGAATCTAGAAAATATCAAATATATAGTCACAGAAGAAATCCCCAGGCCCTGTGAAGAAATTAGGATTGGAGAATATACTTTCCTCGAGTTTGTGTATCTTGGATCGCTCATAACTCGAGACAATGATGTAGACTCCGAAACTAAACAAAGAGTTCTATGAGCTAACCGCTGTTATTATAGCACCAGTCCCTCCCTATTTTAGGAGCCGTGCCTTGTCTAAGGACACCAAGAGTTATCTGTATAAAACAAGTATTAGGCCAATTCTTCAGTATGGCTAGGAAACGTAGACTATCTACAAGGCTGGTGAGCACAACTTAATGGTCTTGGAGAGGAAGATTCCACGTAAAATATTTGGAGCTGTCAAGGTTGACAAGATATAGAGACGTCGAACAAACCAGGAGCTCAAAGATTTATTTAAGGAACCAGACATAGTGCCAAACTAATAATAATAATTTAGTTTATAAACATTAGATTTAATTAAAATATTTCTACTGCACTCTAGCTTCAATAAGCGGTTATTAGTTTAGCAATTGGCCAGGTATCCATGAAGAAACAATACTTAAACAAAAAAACTTCGTTTCCCTAAAGTCCATATTTCTTATTACTAATGTACGTTTTATCGAAAATTAAAACGACAAATGAATTTGATTTTTTGTTTAACAGTTTGGAACACCTTTCTCATTATTTAGAGAGTTTAGTATAACTAGTGAACGGGATGTTATTTGATGTCGAGATCGTCAAAAATATCCTGTTTAAATTTTCCTTTGATTTTTTCGGGCTTTTAAATTCTTCTTTGGTTTTTTCACCGCTTATAAATTTTTCTTCGGGAACTGTGAGTGCTTTCACAGTTCCCGAAGTCGACCTAAGCGATTCACCACATATGACCGATCTTCCTTTCTACAAAGACAGACTCAATAATCGTGTACATTTTGACAACACGTTCAGTTTGTTGCGTGTTGTTGTTACAGGTTTGTTTTATATAATGGTGGAATTTCAGATGGATCGTCCTGAAAATGGGGAAAGGTCGATGAAGTGTGTAGTAGGAAAATGTAGGAAGGACTTTCACAATAAAAATGTACACGGTATAAAATATATATTATCTTCAGTAAATTGTTAAGTCATAAAACACCATCCAAACTTCCACAGTTATTTATAATATCAGTAGGAAGTAGGAAAATAATATTTTATTTTTGAATTCATTTTCCGTTCTACCATTATAACCATCATAGTAACAAATTAACATTAATTAACTAAATATCTAATTAACAAATATTGTTTAAAAATAGCAAAAATCAGAAATTCTCAACTTCCAGATAACATTTGTTACTTTCTTAATTTGCTTCTGATTTATAAACCGATGACAAAGCTTGTTTGTGTAAAATCAGCCTCTCTACCACGCCAATCACTTCTGCGCACCTAAACGAGATACAATAAGTACAAATTAGAATAAATAAGTAGTAGAGGAAGCCTAAATGTAAAAGGACCAATGTTTTTTTAAAGATATCTGGAAGATATGTCGATAAAACTGCAGCTAAAAATTATGCAGTTCGTCTGTATTTAAAACAAATAAAACCTTTTTTTCCCTAAGCCACACTAAATAAGCAATTAAACCATGCTGTGTTTTGCAGCACAGTATCAATTACGTTTCCTTTAAAATCTAATTTTATTTCGTTATATGGCCTATGCTGTAGCATGACAGAATAAGAATCCCATTCACATCTTTATAGGTTTCATAAAGAATATGTTTGTGAGTCTCTTGTATGCATATCCGATGGTGTTTTTCTGGAGATCATATCCAGTTATTAGACGGAAACAAACCAGTATCTTAGCTCTAGTAAGATCGTGTGGGAACCAGTCATCTTTATTTAGAAGCCTCTCCCACTTTTCCGCTTAGACTTTCTAATTGACGTTTGTCCTGTTCGTATTGTGAAACTTTATTTTAGATCTCGCTTCCCCCAACCGAGTTTTGATAACTTACCAACTTTTTCAGAAACATGTATGACAACTTGACGCGGTTATGTTGAATCACAGGACTATAATCCTTTCTTATTTTCCGATATGTGCAATGTTCCGACACAACTTCAAATGGTGATTCTGCAATCACTGATGTAGATAATGTTTTGATTTCAACATGGAAATCACTGAAGATTATGGGATTTTATCCTTTTCTACCCGATCCCATTACATCAGTACTTCTCCATCAAAATTGTCACATACAACTCCCACGGGACATGAGAGCTGTACGGGACTTGATAATGCCAATTAACTTCCCTTGTTATCGCCTGCCGCAGAACTATTCGTATATATATTTATTTATCTAAGGAGTAATATTCCTCTGGATAGTTTATAGCCCTCCAGTTCCAAGCTCCTGAGCCTGCAAGTAATCCTTTGTTCTGCCGCATGAAAGTAGATTTCACCAACTTCAAGCTTTAGTAAGTAGGAGATACTTATAATTTATACTATCCCTTACTTTGTTTGGTACGTCTATTTGGTCAAGCATTCCCTTTCCCATAGAGTGAAAATGTGTGGAACTTTCATCTTTCATTTGATTTAAGATAAGCACTAGTAATCCCCTCATAAGCTTT
Source organism: Halyomorpha halys (assembly GCF_000696795.3). NCBI lineage: Eukaryota > Metazoa > Arthropoda > Insecta > Hemiptera > Pentatomidae > Halyomorpha > Halyomorpha halys. The sequence continues at coordinate 90,077 of NW_027108041.1, read as the reverse complement.
TCAATTAGACAAAGATTTCTCTCTCCTATCCTGAAGTGACTCAAGACCTACTTCGAGTTTCATACTGCAATAGGATTCGACATTACTGTAAACAGTAGACTGTATTATGGAATTGTTTTTTCAAGCACGTTAAGTGTTCATGGTCATAGCTAGATAGCATTTGTTGTCATGATTAGCTCTTCGCATTTAAAGTATAAATTAACTTCGTGTTCTTTAGTGCTGCGATTAAGTAATAGAAACGTTTTTCGTGGGCTTACTGTCGTTTCACACAGGCGTATATTATATCTATTGCTTCATTTGCACCACTAAGACTTTTGTTAAAGATTATATATATTAAATATTATGAATAACTACGGACTCGAGGTAGATATGGGATTCCTTGCTTGGTTCGTCGATAAATGGACAGTAAACATCCTCGTGGAATCTTAATAAACCTCTTTCAGAGGAAACCTGAACCATTAGACCAATTAATCAAACTGAACATTTGTGCTGAAAACTAAAAACTTAGAACTTACTGAACTTGAAAACTAGGAACTTACTGCTTTTGTACAACATGTGACTGGTATAAAAATTCATTTAGTAGGGGAAGATCCTTTGCCAGAACAATCTCATTCATAAAATGTTTCTCACTTTCCAAGGATTCCTCCAATTTCAGTTTTGTTTCTATAACGAGGTCATTTAACTGATCTGGAATCAAAAATCAGTCATAAAAGATAGGTTAACTAGACACTGAACGTACTTTGAAAAGAAAAGTAAAAAGCACAGGGAATGCACCTGTCGAATTTATGAATGCATCGTAAATATTTAATGAATTTCTCATAGTTTTGAGGGAGCCAATCAAATCCACAAGGTTATGCACCAAGCTTTCACCTAATAAAACGACTCTGTAAATAACATTTCGAGCAAAGCAAAAGGAAAAAATAGTTGTTAAAATCAATTATACAAATAATATTTATACCTGTTTCACTGTTGAAATAATCACTGTCAATAGTATTTTCAATTTCTTTTTCTAGTTCAAAGATTTTCCTTTGCTCAGAAATGTGTTCCAGCATTTTTTTGACATTATTAAATTCCTTCTGTTCAAGATCGAGGGTGTTTTTTAGCGTAGATTTTTTCACCTGTAATAAAATTACTAAAATATATCAAATATATTTTATATAAAATAAAATATACAAAAGTTATCGTTGAGCGATCCAAACTTTTTTTTTTTTTTTCGGCCAAGACTCACAATTGGATTCCTATACTGTCTAAAACCATGGTTGGGAGTCAAAGTTTTTCATTTTGTGAGACCACCACTCAATGAAAGCAGTCAACGTCCTAGGCCGGATTCGAATCGGCACCGCCAAGAGATTTCAAATTGGTTTATACATTTTATATATTAGAAAGAAATAGTATCAGTGATAAAAAAATTTATGAAATAGTTTCAACTATTCACTAATTACCAAAGTTCCCATCCATAATAGAGGTCTTCATCAGAACTGTTGGTGGGTGGGTGAAGGATAAATAAAAAACATTTTTAATTCTGTATATCTTCACAAATCACAACAGTCCTTATGAGGACCTACAGTGTGGATAAAAACTTTGACCATTAATAAATAGTTGAAACTATTTATTAATTATTTTTCTTGATCGCATTCCAGACCATCTCCTTCTAAAAAATAATTACTTTGTAGTTTTAAAAAGATAGAAAACATATTTTATTTATAAAAAAAGACATTGAAACCCTTTAGTTTTGACAGATACTGCCTGCGTAGCTAAATGTACTCCCGATGTGAAAAGAAGGGCCGATATTAATTGAGAAGAGTATTGACACCTATAATCGCAACTTGTGCACGTATTAAGTATGCTCCTGGTGCAATAAATCACTGCCATTCTTGTAGGAGGGTTTTTTTTACAACTCTTAATTTAACAAACAAAGTTTATTTGATTCATAATGCAAGTTATTTATTTTAACATTATCAATATACTTGTTAAAAAGAAAAATTGACGCCATATACAATGAGCTCTTTTAACGCTTTCTTGTTAGAAAATTACTTACTTTTCACTGAATTGAACTAGTGTTAGTTATCGCCGCACATCTCTGCTCGAGTAAAATTTATGTTATATTTTTTAGTTATTATGAAGAATTAAAGATGAAAGTATTCGTAAGATTGTTTACCTTCGCAATTTTATTTGAGTAAACCCTCATTGCCACTTTCGAAGAATAGGTTGTTATAGTTTTTGTGCCTAAACCAAACGGTTCGTTCGAGATACATAGCCATATTTCCTAGTTTTCAAATATCTCTATCACAAATACTTTTTAAACGTTTTCGTCTCTCGTACTTATAGTTTATGCTTGCTGTCTGAGCTTGTGTCAGAACTAATGCAACTCAGCTTGGTTGTATGATTGTATTCGACAGCGTATTGTGTGAGATAGACAATAACGAGTAGAGCCCCACTCACTGGTTCTGGACTCCACTTCCAGTCCTCAAACATTAGTCTTGGTCATTATTTTTTTTATTTTATGTGCACGTCATATCTTATATCATGTCATACAGTAGAAAATTCAAAAGCCAGAGACATCAAGAAGCTTTCTTTGTCAATTGAATCTACGCAATAACGTTTTAAAAAGATTTATTTTGAATAGGGGTGGCATAACCCTACTCTCCTTCAAAGCAAAAGTGAAATCAAGTTGTAGGGATCTGGCTATACCCATAGGGAACTACTTTAAGTTGACCTTAATTGGGATTTCCCACATTAGTGTAATCATTATTAAAACCATTCATTTAATCCCAAGTGTGAAGAGAATAGAAGTTGCACTAAATAATATTTCTAATAATTTGGTTCATCATCAATGAAAATTCATCCCAAAGTAGGTACCCACGGGTATGGGAATGACACTTTTTCAAATTGAGTGAATATCAAGGTACTTCACTTTTGGAGGTTAAAAAAAAATTTTTTTCTTTGAAACTTTTTCTATTATAGTTTATTAATATTCTGGAACATAGTTCCAATTGTTGTTAGAACAATTTTTATTTTCAACAATATATTGGCCAAAAACAGTGTGGCCCCGTTTACTACTTCCACTATAATTGCTTAGTAAGTATTTTTAAATACGAGAAAAAAATAATAAAAAAGTAGGTTCAATATTTACAAATAATATATATCTATGTTCAATATAATATTTATTCAGTTTGGAGAAGAAAAATTGGATGAATAGACAGAATTTAAAAAAGGGAAGGGTTATTGCATGGTGTATGGTAGAGGGAATGGAGTTCAGGTGGGAGGCAGCTATGGTAAAGGATTTTTCAAACACTGCAGTTCGAACAGAAAAATAAAAATTTATTGTTTGCAATTTTTGGCTTCCAAGATAGTAAGTGAAAGTTGTGTGATGCACTGTGTGATTTTTATGCCATAACTAAGGATTACTTGGTTATTTTTCTCAATTCTGTTCATACCCTGTTGAAACAATTTTGAGGTTATAGAATCTACATTTATATCTTAAAGCAAAATAGATCCAAATCTATTCTTCAAAGTTTAGGGAAACTTCAAAACAAAGTGTACATTTTGATATCAGTTTACTGTTTTGTGTGGATACTAACTGACTTTTCAGGTATCTTTGATAAATAAATGGACTTAAAATGTTGTAGATAGGAATAAAATTATATCAAAACGTCAAAATTGACTTAAAACTATTGTGTATCAATAGTAATCTACCACACATTAATTAAAATAAAATATGAATAAAGAAGGCTAATTTTTGTTTTTTTTATATAGTCTTGGTATATTACTTTTAGTTTCTCCAAAGTTTTATTCCGACAATCTCGTTCCAGAGCCATTTCCAATACTTTACATTTCACTTCAATTATATTGGCATAGTCCATTTCTGGAGGAACCTAGAAATATATTAATATAATGCTGGTTCATTATATGACCTAGACTTTATAAAAATTTAAAAAAAATAGAATTCCCTTATGGTCAAAATTTTAGAATAAAAATGCAATGTTTTTAATACACATATTTTATCATCTTCATGGATGTTTCTGGGATACTATGTCTATCTCTTCAGAATTATACAATAACTGTTTTCTTTCTTTCTTTTCAAAAACTGTACATTTAATATGTTCAAGTCATTTGTATAATTAATAAATTTTAATTTAATAACGACAACAATGTTCCTTGGTCAATGATTTAGAGCATGAAAGTAATTTGATAATTTCAACATGTTAAAGTGTCAAAAAATGAAAAAAAATACTGTGAATTATATGAAGTTGAGGAAGAGGCCACAGTATCTCCAAAACATCTAAGAGAATAAATTTTGAGGAAGTGAACTATCTTAAAGAATTCCCTAATTTTTCATGTCACTTCCTGAGAAGAGAATCGTAAAGCTCAGTATACAAAACCCATTTCCTTTATTTATTTATTGTTTCAGTATTAAAGACTAACAAAAATTAAAACTCCTTAAGAATCATCTCCTAAAACCTGACTAAACCACTGTACTGTCCAAATTTTAATCTCATAAGATTAGGAAAATTTCTTTCGGGAAAAATTTATTAAAATATCTATCCTGAAAAATGGACTGTCAACTAAATAGTACCCATCAAACATGGGAAAGAAACTAGATTAAAAGAAATAAAAGAAAACCTAGTAATACATGTAAGAAGTAAAGTAGGAAACTGATTCCATACAAATTCTATATTTCATTGTAGTCATAGTTTCATAATCTTGAAACTTATACAATTTTAGTATAATAACTTACACTTTCTAACAATCGCTTTATAGTATTATCAGCATGATGCATGCTATATTTAACAATAAAGTACACAAAATAAAACATTAAAAAAACAAACAGAATTCAAAATGGTACACAAGAACCACTAAAAATAAATTTTTGACAAAATTAACTAAATTGTTTCAAAAAAATATATTCCTAATATTAATCATTTGGTTTCACTATGGATAAGTGGATTTGAAAACTTCAACATTTTAATTTAAAAATTTATTTTCCTCAAAGAACACTCTTCTAGTCTATTGTTCATTAGTTACTGTTAACATAACTTTTCACACAAGGCAAATTAAAGAGAAGTTATAACTTAAGAGTTTTAGAATGGCTTGGTACTTGCATTGAAAATAATAAATTGTAGCATCCAGATTGATTTAGAATAGTTACTTATAATTTAAAGGGTGTCCCATAATTAATGGGTATTTAAAGACAATACCTTAGATTAAGATCTAATTCCACACAGAAAACCAGAATAGTTAAGTTATATGATATTTTAAGAGTCATATGTTTTGTTGAAAAGGAAACGATAACTAAAAAGCTATGATGAATTATCATGATTTTTTTAATCATCCCTCTCCTTAATTATAAGTTCCTTATTTAAAAACATCAAGTTCATGTTAGTTAAGTGGAGGTCTGTGACAGAATAATCTTCCAGTCAGTAAAACAATTATGTGATATGAAGTGAACAATCCATGATATTACAAAAACAAAAACTTAACTTTAGTCAGCCCCTCAAAATGGTTGCAACAAAGACGAATTCTACTATCTTTTGAAAAAGAAAATTGTCCAGTTTTTTATTCTACAATTCGAAATTATCTAAACTGAATAGTTTTTGAATTATTATTTCCTGTTCAACAAAAAATTTGACAAACTTAAAAAAAAAAAAGACTTAAATTTCCTGCTCTTCTGTATGAAATCTGGCCTCAGTCCATGAACTATTCTATTGGTCTTGGGATAACATCACCCTTCATCTATAGCAGTGGTTTCCAAACAGTTTTGTCCTACCATCCCCTTTCCAGGAAAAATATTACTTAGCACCCCCTGGAAATTATATTTTTAAAAATTTTAAAATCAATTAATAGGAAATATATATGTATTAATGTTTCTACCTTTTTCATAAAATATAGAAAAGAAAGGTATAAATTAGAAACATAGAACTTTGAAATCATGAAATTATTACTTAAAAATAGCTAATTGAGTCCTACAGAAGCTTTTTATTTATTTAAAAAATAATAAATTTACGTAGTAAACACAACCATTTCACTTATTTGTGATTGATTAGCTGGTTCATTGAGGAGTTGCACTCCTAATCTCAGAAATTTTTCATCACGTCCTCATGAAATTTATATCAGAACACTTTAGAAGCATACTCCTTTGATTCAAAAATTGTTTTATGAATGGTGAAGTTATGAGTGAACATAAAATATAATTGAGAACCTCCTTATTTTTTTAATTCAGCTAATTAAAACTTTAAATTAAGCATTATCCAGCAATTTGAGGAATTTATAGCATAATTAAAATTTACTGATTACATTTTATGTAATAAAATAAATGAACAAAGATATAGAGCTAATGATTGATCTAATTTAGATGATTGTTGACCACGTAAGTCAAGTCAAAGTTAATTTAATTGTATTTGTAAAAAATAACTGTAACATAAGAGAATGTGCTTCTATTCAACACTCACTATAAATAATACTGATACAATTAGATACTAGTTATTACTTTTAAAGTTTCAATATACAGAAAGGAAATAAGAAATTACAGATAATACTCAACATATAATGAAACCTTTCTGGACTTGAGTGGAAAATTGTTTTTAACAGTGTGTCATTTCTCTCTAATTCCATTTTCAGAGTATTATAGGAACAAAGATAAATTATCAGATATGATATGGATATTAATTTTCAAAACATGATAGATTTGATATTCATGATGGCTAAAGAAAATGTCTTCTATATGCCTAAAGGTCTCCATATTTTAATTTAAATTGTGGAAGTGACATATTTATAGTAATTTGAACTTTTTTTTTGACATTTAAAAATTTCCATTATTTATCTGTGTACTAAACAGTATATTTTTATATTTGGATCCAATCCAATTATGTTTCTAGTAATTCATTTACTTTCATTCTTTATTCTTGTTTTTTATTCTTAGCCCTGATGGAGGTCTGAAATTATGGAAAAAATATTGGCACTAATAAATAAGTTTTTACTTATTATCTTCTCATAGTTTCCTTTAACTTAGATATAATTAAGTATTTATGTATAATGAAGTATTTTGCCATTGATAGCTTGATTGTAATTACATAAGCTAATGTCTAGGCACATTCTACTACTTAGTTTACCTGAAAAATCGAAGAAAATATAACAAAAATGTTTTTAAAAACTTCAGTTAACATCTTCCCGTCCCCCTTTACACGCCACTATCCCTGATGAAGACCTGAAACTCAGGTCGAAACGTCGGCATAAAATAAATAAATATTGTTTTGTTTATTTATGTTGTTCCTTGCTGACCGCACCCTCCAACAAACTTCTTCAAGTTTAAAAACTTCGGTTATTTTTAGAAATGTTTAAAAATATATATATTTTGTAATATAAAATGAACAGGTTTTGTCTTCTAAAACAACTTTAAAAATACATTTGACAATTAAGTAATAGTCAATTATCAATTTGCCTTTGTTCATATGAGAAAAAATAAAATAAAAGGATCCTAATACTCGGTAGATGGTATCTACTGTTTTTAAAAGGTCTCATTTCAATAAGGATAGTGTCAAATTACAATTTATCTTGAGGCTGGAATTTATTATTATTTCCTAGGCCCTATATAAATGCACTGCAGTGGAACAAAATGTCTAACATTCTTCAATACCACCACTCAATGTGTTAAAGGACTCCGACAAAGTCAGCAGTAATCACATACCTTGTTCAAAAGTCACTGTTGTAGCTGACTTTAATCACAATGACCTCTACACTTTCAGTCTGACTGACACTGAACAGCGAGGAATCGCCAAGTAAACCTGCTCTATCTCAGCCATGAGCCCACCTTTACTTTTAATAATACAGTACTTGGCAGTAGTAGATATTTTGCTATGGAATTATCAGCCAAAAAAATATTTGATTATTTATTATCTTACCATAAAATACTTTAGTTTTAACTATGAACAAAAGTATTTTATTTCAATTTTGAGATCAATAAATATTATAGGCCAAATGAAAGAAGGTTCAGTTCAATGGGATAGGAGAAAAAATACTTCCAATAGATACATTTAAAATAAACAACGGTACATAATACATAAACAATTAAATAGGCTAGAAAGAGAAAGATACTTTAAAAAAATAAAATATATTTAGATAAAGGTATACTGGAACATTTATCTATTACATCTATTAAATCCTTTATGAGCATACTACAAATCACCATAGGGTTAATTAATGGAGATTAAAAGTAGCAAAAGCACCTACAGACAATGAATGGTACTAGAGTTATTCAATAAGTAACATTGAATTAAGGTTCAAGATGATAGACTGCAGATGGAGATGACTGAAGGTATTAAGTTAATCTTCAGATTTTTCTAGTTTAATAGCTTGCAGAGTATTTTGGTGTAGAATGAGTCGCTGAAGACTTTCTATGATTTCAGCACACCTATGAAAAATTTATATACATACATATATTAAACACAATTTTTCAGTTACATACGAGTATATAATCTATAGGCAATATACATGTAATTGCTATATACAAACAAGTGTACAAAATAATGTCACATAAAATATTCAGTAGGATCCAGAAGTTGAATGGCTGCTAAACTGGGCTCAAAAGGTACCTCAGAAATCGAGTGGTCTTACATGTTATGAAGATACAACAGTACAAATATGTTATTACTTTAGCATTAACTTGCAGGACTGAGTCACAGTGTTCAAACAAATATAATAAAAAAAAGGACATTATATAGGATGTGCATAAAGCTAGACTTAAATGGGCTAGGTATGAAAACTAAATAAAATTTGATATAACATAAAAACCAGAACTGTTTAGGTTTCTATCGGCGAAACAACGGATTTTTAAGGCAGATATATAACAAAAATTATTTTTGGAAATCTATACTCTAAAACATGTAACAAATTTTTAGTGACTCCTTGGGTCTTCTTCAGCCAAATGATGCCGTAATTATATAATAATTTAAGTTGCTTTTGAATCTACTTACTAAAATCAATATTAATCAAATTGAGAAACATAATGACTTTGTTAGACCCTAATACAATCACAGATAGATGAAACTAAATTTAGATAAAACTGCTGTGTCGATTATAGTAGTAATTTTAATGACAAAAAAATAAACTAATTTTTTAAGGAATATAGTTTTGTAATTAAAAGCATATAAATACAATCCTAAATATATGTTAAAATATTCTATAAATCTTAAACTATTTTGTTGGCAATTCAAAGATTCATTTTGTAAGAAAAATATATAAACACTCACTTTTCATTGGAATCATTGCACTTTTCTAAGTTTTCTTCTAATGAAGGAAGAAATGTAGTCAATTTCCTAGCTATATTTATATCACTTTCTTCATCATCTAATTTAGATTTTAATTTCAATTCAGTCTCAGATAGAAGTTCTTTCAATTGATCTGAAATGTTTAAATGAGTTTAATATTATCAAAATTTATATAATGCAATTAGCTAAAGCAAATGGGAACTTCACTACCTTGAGATTCTAGTAAAGTTTTTTGAAATGAAATTTTGTTTTTCTCATGTTCAACAGCTTGAGTTAAATCATTCAAATACTTAGCAAGATCTGAACCTAAAACAAATATGAAAAACAAACAAAATTATATAAATGAAACAAGAAACAGGTGCAATGCAATCACACAACTTTCACTCATCATAAAATTTTATGTTTTATTGTTTCTAGAGGTGAAAATAACAAATATAAAATTTGTTCCTGCCTAGAATACAACAGTTTAACAAAAGATAATGAATCTGTGAACATATTAATGTGATTGGAAGAGATTGAGCTCTGCTTCTGACTCAAACACCTGTCTATTTTCCTGCTATCTATATATTAAATTATTTAATATTTTGATTATCTATCATTTATTATTACAGACAATGGGAACTGGAACTACTATTACAGCTGGAGAACTTTCAAATAAGGAAAATTAAAAGTACTTTAAAGAAAGATGTTTCAGAAATTTGTCATTTAAGCCCTGTTAGACTAATTAAATGAGGGTAAGACCAAGCTGATAATAGAGGCCACTTAATTCTACATTAATTTATCAAGTTTAATCAAAACCAATCCTCTAAAGTGGCACTTTGATTTGAATTAAAAAGTTCCAATAATATCCCAGGCAACATATACACAGAAACTTTTTTGAGACTTGGTTATTTGGACTTAAGGGATCTCAAAACGATATTTTTGTCAAACTTGAATTTGAAATTCTGCACAAACACAATACTTTCCCTTAATATGTAGAATATATATAGGAAAGTGAAAGCAAAAAATTTAGGTCTGAAATATACAAAAAAATTTCACTTATGATTACAGATGGGAATGAATAATTGAATAAGTCTTACTAATAACTTTAACCAAATAATAAATTATACCTGATGCAGTGAACAGATCACTATCAGCAAGGACATTTTCTATTTCTTTTTCAATTTCATACCTCCTATTGAGAGCAGATATTTCTTGAAGAGAAGTAATTGAATCAAAAAGTTCCTTCTTATGGTTTTCTAAATCTTGTCTAAGATTAATTATTTTTTCCTAAAAAAATTATTGAGTAAAAAATAAATGAAAGGAACAATCTTAAATATAATATATAGATGTAGCAGGTTGTCAAATAGAATATGTTTGAAATATCTTTCTATATGCTAGTTTAGAGCAACTTAAGGAGAAAAAAGAATTATCTCGCCTAGAAACTTTTATCTCAATGCCATATGTCTATTGTTATAATGCGATTCCTCATTTTGGAATTAATAGGTTTAAATAAATGCAAAAATGCTGGTCTGCTCACATTACCTGATGCTGGAAGATTTTGTTTCAACTTACAAAAATGTTTTAACAAGCAGAGGGTCACATCAATAAATTGTTAGGTAGTTCAATTAATGTAGGAGTAAAAGTTTTTTTGTTTTTGTAGTTTCATATAACTCACTTTAATTTTTAATAAAACAACTAATGAAAAATTGTTGTTGTGAAAATAAATTATTTTTTTGAATGAAATTAACAGGAATCATCAAACTGTGAAACAAAACCAGAGTAGTTTTAGTTCTGTTTGATAAAACATCGCTCACTCTTTCTGTTGATCATATTTTGATTTGTTAATGAGAAATGATGAATGACACTTGACTGTGAATGTAAAATAAAGAAAGTCTCTTAGTAGAGAATCAGTAAAAAAAACAACTCGGTAAAAGATTTTTTTCCTTCATCACCTTGAATCATCCAGAATTAAGATTATTTGTTCTAATAACTATAGATACTTTTTTTAAATGTTTTAGAAATATTTTTCAATCATTCTAAGAATATTAAAAATACATTTTAATTGACAGCACCAGATAATCAACATAAACACTAAGCATTTCGATGATAAATTGGGTAGATCAAACATACAGACATTATATACAAATATAAAAATAACTACAATTAATAAAAAAATAGAGATTAATTAAAATCACACATTCAGCTGTTTCAGGTTATCTGTCTGATTTTCAGCCAGGAAGTGTTTCTTGAGTAGGCTACATTTAATCTCAATAATTTTCTGAGTGCTTTCTAACTGGAATCAAATACAAACAAAAATTACATTCTAGTGCCATAAAACTGAATTTAAATAATATAATATATAAATAGTTAAACAATATTTTTTCCTAATTAAAATTTTTAACTTACATCATTTTTGTGTTGGACAGCGGTAGTGCCTAAAAACAAAATAATGTATTAAATCATTCTTGATGGTTTTTATGGATACATAAAGCATTGTTATGAATTGAAAAAAAGGAAGTATGTACAAAAAGAAATATTAAGATCCAAATAATACTTTTAGAAAAATTGGTAGCAAATATTAAAGGCCCCTAACATGGTTACTCTTATCAAATATCAAGTAATATTATCAAAGGTGATATATTGAAGGGATTTCTACAAGTGCTAACAATATCATGTAATATTGATGAAAGTTACTGTTCTAGCTTTCTCCAAAGATGTACATAGTCAAGTTTCTCTGTTTCTGTATGTTTTCTATATGACAGTTTAAATTAATGTCTATTTGAAATACTAGTTGATACTATCAACTAAATGATATTAAGAAAATATGAAACAAAACTACCAACTTTAAATAACAAAATAAATCAATTCATTTTCTGTTAAAAATGAAGAAGTTCGATAATATTTTTCTTCAGCTAATGTTCTTTTTTCAAATTATTTTTTTAATTACATTTAAATATAGGCATTTTAGTTTTATCAACATAATATGGTTTAATTTATTAATTATCAGATGGTTGGTATATGTTAGCATTCTGTATTAAAAACCTTTTATATTATGAGAACTTTTTTTAAACAAAACAAAACTCAGAGGAGTTTGTGCAACAACTCAAGGGGTGAAGGTCAAAATATAAAATCCCCTAAAAATTAAAAAATGTTTACTAGGTTTCACATCTTAACAGAGGTTTGTCTTTTTCTTAAATTTTTTGGAAAACTATCCTCCATAAATAGCTTTCATAAGCAATTTTTAATATTGTGGCCTCTTTGAATAACGTTTTCGATTTTCAATGAACTTAGTAAGAAATTTGAAGAAGTAAATATTTCCTTATATAAGCAAATTCAAACTAAACTTCAGTTAGAGCTGTGAAGTAAAGTTGAATGGCGAGAGCTATAAGAACAAACTAAGAGAATTGTCCTAAGCTATCGTTAAAGAGTAGGAACTGAGGATGTCTATCACCTATACTGTAAGTCGAAACATTACTCATACTATAAATAAAATAGTTATTTGTTGATAACCAGGTGAATGGTAACATAATGCACCTATTGAGGAGATGAAATCAGAAGAGGGGAGAATAAAGCAATACTAAGGTAGTAGGTACAGTGCTATATATAGCACTCTATGATATGCCATTTGTGGAAGAAGTGAGGAATTCTGAATTGTTAAGGTCAAGGCCAGGATGTATGGACGTGGGTAGTATAATCATAAATTTGATTCAACTTCTAAACCTAATGCCTGCATATATGAAATGTTCTATTGAAGAAAAAATAAACTGATAGAATCTATTGTACCAGATTCATCATATAATCAATTTGTACCATATGAATAGAAAAGTATGTAATAGTGATCACCTAACAGGATAGTAACATCTAGATCAGAAGAAAAAAAAAATGAAACATTCAGAAACATAATTTATCAAACAATGAACAATGCTGAAGCAAATTCAGTAAGACAGTTTACAAGTAATTTTTGAGAAAATGGGTAAAACATGGATCATTTAAGGAAACTTACATCAAAGTTGATAGATTTATTATTTGTTAATTACAAACACTCAAGTGTTCTTCCACTTGTAAATTAACCAAAACAAATTACACTAAAATATAAACTTAGCATTAAAAATACTTATATCAATGCCCACAACTTCAGCCATTCCAGATAATGCTCACTGAAAGCTGACATAGAATTGGATGGAGGATGTTATGTTTAAAGGATATTTGAAGTTGTAAGTCTAGGGGTCATGATGCTAAGTTGGCAATATCTCTAGAACTTAAGGAAGCCACTTTAAGTTTACAGAAGTGTTAATTCTGTTATGTTACATAAAAGTGAATAAAAACTAATACTTAAATGTAACCTAAAATAAAAAGTAAAATGTAGAGATTCAAGGAATATAGTAAGATATTTGGTCTAATATCTGTGAACACATAATATCGGTTGTTAGCAATTTTATATAGTCTTGACAACATTAAACCTAACTGTCTGTAGATTTAAAAATATAATAAAATTATAGTTATAATTTAAGATACATAACAATTTATACAGTGGAAGAATTTAGAGACTTGATCCTGTATTTATAATCGCTAACTAAACTATGATTCAACTAAAAAAAATTAAGTTAGGTATTTTTTTTTCTCAAACATTACTGACAAGACGAATTAACCAACTCAAATGATAACAAATTAATTAAAATCCAGGTAAAATAATAAGAAAAATGAAACTGACTCAATCAAATTCTTATTTTACAAGTATGTGATTAATAGATTTTATGTTTCAAGATGACAAAAGTAAATAAATTATACACAAATATTAACAGTAAAAATTAAGTATTATGATAACTGTGTGGGAATTATAAAATATTTAATAAATAGTTGTTTGGAATCCGAAGCTATTTAAAATAAAATTAAAAGATTATTATTATAAATTCTTACCGGATTTGCTCATTATAGAAGATATAAAGAGAATGCCAAGGAATAATACTTTGCAGCACTAAAAACTAATGTCAGTATTAAATATATGTATGTAGTTCATTCATAGGAGAAAAATCATCAATAAAAAAATACAGCCCTTCAAGTTGAAGTTAGTGACATTTACGAGGGAAAATTGATAACCTATAAATCCACACATGCGCAAAAGATCCCAAATATTAGAGAGGGGGTAAAACCCGGGAATGACGTCATCTGACTTCAAATTCAAAATCTTACATTTTCTTTTATTTTGTTTTTATCATTAAATGTGGATAACTTCGTGAAGCATTTAACAAATGAGATAATTTTCATGATTAAAAAAAAAAGTAATAAATTATTGATTTTTGCTTTAACTTGTTAAATAAATTGACATAAATTTCTTACTATGAAGATAAATCATTTTTCAAGACAAAAAATCGCAGTAGTAAGTAATTATTTCTTTCACTTTTAAGACAATGCCATTATGTAGGAAATCGCAAATAAGTTTACTTACAAGTGGAGCCTACGCCCGTGGAATTACTGATTTCAATGAACTGTTTTTGGTGACAGACACGTTGAAAAATATTAGACAATTGTCCAAGGGTTCTTGCCAATTACCAATGCGCCCTAAGAGCAGTGAAAAACAATGTTTTATACTAGTTTAGACATTTTTAATTTTATTGTATACCGCCTTTGCTCTAGCAAAAGAATAAGAATACAAAAAAAAATATGGAATGAGTTAAAATGTATGAAATTAACTGAACACACTTCTAGAAAAATAGGCCAGCAAATTTGTTTAAATGAAATATTAAGTCAGATTTTTTCAGAGATCCTTAAATAGGAATTTTCATAAAAGTCAAAAATTATAAAATATTGGTCTTGATTTGTGGAGGATATATTTTATTTTCTGGCGATGTCCTACGTTCACAAGAAAAATCATAATTCTTTACGATTTTGTCCAAATCCTATGACTCTAAGGAAATCTGAATTTCCACACTCCCAACCCATATCAATAGCTTTTAGTTTTTTCCCTATATCATGGAGAAAAAGTAGTTTCAACTAATGAAAAATTTCTTAACGTTTTGGTTTATATCTAATATATTTAAACAGGTTTGATTTGTACTATGTTGTGTATTCTAGATGGCCCTAAACCGTAAGTTTCTTGTAGATTAATGAAGTCGTATTGAAGTGCATTTTTGAAATTAAGGCAAAAATTTTAGTTTTTCTATTACTATGAAAATTCGTACTTAACGGTTTTATGAGGCGCTCAAACGAATATCAAGTTTATTTCACAATAAAAAAGTATTTTATCCCATTTTCCCAGGTTAGTTAGCCTAAATTATTTCAATACTGCATTGTTATTGGGGTAATAATGTACCAATAGATTTCTTTTCTTATGCAGAGTAACGAAAACAATTTTTCAGTTGTGTGTAATGAGTTTAAAAGTATACAAAATTACAAAACCGAAAAGTCGCTTCTTGTGAAGTCGACCCGAAAAACATTTCATTAAAAAAATGAAGAAGGAAACTGACTTCCCTTTTTAGTGTCCTTAAAAAACTATAAAATATGAATTTTCAACGAAATAAAAAAATATTTAACAGGTTTAGTAAAAATATAGTTTCGTAAATCATTTATTGTTTTTTAAGAAAATTCATATTTAAGAACACCAAATTTAATAGGTTTTTATTACCAAATAGGTAACATGGAGTGGAGGTATAAAATATATAGATATATAAGGTGTATATATAATGTATATATTAAGGTGTATATATAAGGTATTAAATATATACTTGATCTCCAACTTCTTCGTTATTACTTGTCAGTTTGTCTGATAAGTCATAACGAAGAAGTTGGTGATCAAGTACATATTTAAGGAAACCAAAATTAATAGGTTTATATTATCAAATAGGTAACATGGAGTGGAGGGAGGTGGTTTTTCTAAAAAGGCATTTGGGACTCATTTGGGTTTCTGGTACTGTACATAATTAATATATCACTATTATTAATAGAGCACATATTAAGTGTAGTGTTGAAAAAAATTTTCATCATGGGAAGAATTTAAATTTTCGATCTTTGCTTCGCACCCATTAATATATGAGAAAACATCAACTGTTAAGATGAAGCCTGGCGGAAAAATGTGGAGTCTGGTGATATACAAAAGGAACTTAAAGAAATTAAAACTATTCAGAGAAAATTTCATATATTTATTTTAGAAGATCCTTTACTGATAAAAGTAAAGGAAAAGGATTAGACAATGCTACAGAAAGGATAAATATTCACAATAATATTAACAAATTTGTAGAAGATATTTTAAAACTGAAATTTCTGCAGATGTATTTATTAATTATAAAAATGTATATATATATATATATGAATGAATTCATAAGTCAGATTTATAAATTAAATATTTAACTAATACTATTTTCTCTTTTAGTTTGTACTTAGTACGATTTCGTTGACTTGTACAATGCTGATTGGTAATTTTTAACTTTTTAAATCGTATAATCTCACTAATTGTTGTTTATATTAATAAACGGAAAGGTCTTGGCCGGAAAAAAAGGAAAGTGCTTGTTCATTGAACTGTTTATACTTGTATTTATGAACTAATACTATTATTAGCTTTCAATATGAAAAGGGCCCAGATTGACTATGGCTTGCTCCCCCCCCCTTTGGATTGACTATGCCCCCATAGTTTTGATCCTGTGTACGCCCTTGTACTTAGAAATTATGTAATGAAAAATAAAACAATATATCCAAACACAAAATATCAGACTGCAATAAAATTGCGTTTTTCTGTAATTATAACTATTATTCTTATAAAATCAATGTTAAGTAACGCTCTTTTTTCTTGATTAGTGGTATATTTTAAAAAAAAAGTAATTATATTTTTCTTTAGAACTGGAGGTATTCCAAAGATAGTAGAATGGGGTTACTTTCTTTACTGAGTTCATCCTACAGACTTTTTTAAAGCTATTAGAGTTTTACAAATTAACTTCTATCTACTGTACAACCTATGGAACATCTCAAACACAAAAAGAAAAAAAAATGTCTTTTCTCGTTAGATGCATAACTATTCCAGCAAAATAGCGATATCGGGACTAAGGATGAACTCAGTAAAGAAAGTAACCCCAGTCTACGGCACTATCTTTGGAAAACGTCCAATTCAAAATAAAATCAAAACTTTTTTTCAGATATGCCACTATTCGAGGAAAGGCACAATATAAACAAAAGTTAAAACTGAAATAATTCATTCAATGTTAAAACAGCAACTATCAAGCAAATCCTAATAGTACGACAGCAAATGAACGTTCCATGATCATAGCTTTCACTATCACCGTCATCGTGGAACGGAATATTTTTAAGGAATCGTTCCTTAAAGATTTGTTCTTATTAAATTCGTTCAACTGAAGGCTCATTTTCAAATAAATTGCAACTTATTTTCTACCAGCTGGGGAAATAAGAATTTTTTTTTTTATAAGAAATAAGAAAATAAAATTATTGGGAACTTAACTGAAAGTCCACAAACGTTTTATTCGAGTGGCAAAGAAGATCTAAGAGAAATATTTTATAAGTTTGACATATTGATTTTCTGTGAATTTTGTAAGAACCGTGTACTTATTTTCCATTTTTACGAGCGCCGCGTTATAAAAATAGTTTTTTACTAACTTTCTGGGGCTTTCATTGCAAATATTGCCTATAAAACATATAAGCATAAAACATACTAGAAGAGACAAAACATGGCTGAGGAATTTGTCAGTGTTGTTGCCAGCCGTCAGTATTCGGAAAAAAGTACCAGGTCATTCAAAAAGTCCTGTCGTTTTTTTGGGGGAAATTATAAATAAATAAATATTTTCAAATAATCACCTTTATTCATCAAAATATCCACCGTTACAGTCGGTAACCTTCTCCCAACGAGATGGTAAAGCCCAAATTCCTTCCTTAAAAAACTGTTGATTTTTACT
>NW_027108041.1:55154-71023 GCF_000696795.3 Halyomorpha halys | reverse complement strand
TGCATTAAATTAATCCTCCTTAGCCTCCTATTCATAAAGTATAAACATTTGTGTTTACATGGATAAAAGTTGTATTGAACGGAATTAATTAGCAAACACTCTAGAATCAAAATAAACAACGAACAAACGAAAAACGACAGGACTTTTTGAATGCCCTGGTAGTTGAAATTACCAATTACAGTCAAATTTAATGGATATTGCTGTGGTTCAACTAGTAATTGTAATTTCGTACCACAATTATAATTACAGTCGTTCATCGAGTAGCTGAAATTACTAATCAAATATATAATTTCAGTTTCTAGTTTCAAATTATAGTAACTGTAACGTAATTGAAATTAAATTTTTTCTAACTCGGTCGGCCGAGTCACCTTTATTCACATGGTTATAAGTTTTCTCTAATGAGGATTAGAGGGTCTGATTTGCTTTTGTTGTTATTCGATTCGTTTCCTATATTTTTCGTTAGTGAGTATTATATGGAATATATAAGGAAGATGACTCTCACAGTAAATTCTCCCAGTGGAGCGGTCACTCCCTATTCTATGTGGCCGGTGGCTCCTGGGCCTATTATATATTGTGACCCCCCCAATATATAATAGGTGGCGGATCCAGGCTACCCCCTTAAAATTCCCTTCCATGTGGCAAAGGAAGAGCGTAGTATATATATTTTAGATTATTTCTTATTGTGTATATTATATTAGTTATAAATAATAGGAGGTAATAAAAAGTAAAAATAAAAAGTTCAGTGGTGAAGCTGCCATCAGGTATCGTGTGTCAAGTACTTTTTGTTTTTTTATTGTATTTTTTATCCTGAATAGTATTAATTGTTGCCGAAACTCGGGACGTCAGTACAGTTTTTTCTTCTTCTGTTCTCCTTTATTTTCCTGTATTCTATGATTTTTTTTCATTTATTCGTTATTGATAAACTGCAAAGATGACTAGAAATTGAAAAGTGTGGTCGGCAGTTTTGAACTTGCCACGAAATAATTATACGTATTATACTAAGTTGTGATATTTAGCGGGTTCGCACACGTTCGCTATGAAAACTGATCCACTTCAAGAAAATTAGACAACGGAACCTCATTACCACCTTATCATCAAGAATCAAATCAAAAGCCAGTATATTATCATGGTGACAAAGTCTGTATTTCCCTGCTATCAGTCCATAGAAGACGGCACAGAACTTCCTCGGACTACACATGTATAGCCGGCAATAACGTAAAAGGAAAACACCTACTATGAAATCAACCGAGTTGTGGATCTAAGCCCAACTCGACGAAAGTTTCCACCGAATTGCCTTACATGGCAAAAACTGGTGCAAGATATACTTCGAGTCAAACTAACCTAAGGGAACCCCACCAGATCGCCTCACGTAGCGACATCAAGCACCTATGGTGCTTCGACTACATCCACAGAAGTCATCCAGCTAACTCGCACTAACAGGCGCTACTGACGTTTTCTGCTTCATGACGTCACTAGAACTAAGCTACCAGCTGTAACTGAGAATATTCTAAATAAACAGTTCGTGGTGCAATTCGATGCCCACATCGTTACTCCAATATTTGCACCTCAGACACAAACCTAAAGTACGACTTAGATAGATAAGAGAAGATAAGAAACAACACAGATCACTGCAACCATAGAAAATAGCGCCAACTATAGCTGCAAACCAGCGTACATCAGAAGACACCATCCTCTAAGAGTCTACTCCGCCTTCAAGGAAGGGAGTACTGCTTGTAACAAAATGTTAATCATGCTTTGACATAGATGGTTCAATGGTAAAAAGAAAAGAAATTAAATAAAACAAATAAGAACAAAGAACTAACATACTGTTAAAATTTATTTGAACCATAAATACTTAAAGATAACGAGTAAAGAGAACGAAATTGAAGCCTTTTAAATGCATTAAAGGCAACTAAAGAGTACCAAAAAATATTTTTACAAACATTTTTGGATCCCGTTCCAAACTAGGTATTCAGCTTTCAGTGAGAAACTACGTAAAATTAATAGAAGTGTAGTTAATAATATCATTTGACTATTGTTTACAATAAAGAAGAGATAAATTGCAGCATTAACAATGTGATTATAATAATTAAAGATAATTAAAACATCCTGTTGTGATCCACACTATGAAGGAAAAGAAAGAGGAACAAAACTCCTGTGCTTCCGACCGCAGCAAGGGGAAGCCTTACGTCACATTGGAGGACAGTGGTTTCGTGCCAGTTGTTCTCTGGGACTGCGGGAGGAAAGGCTTTTCACCAAGTTTCTGTCAACGGCACCGTTGTAAGTAGAAATATCTTATAGTTCATAAACTGTTTATGTTTTATGAAACTTAATATCTATATTATCAATTCTTTAAAAATTGAATTAATGTAAATTAATATTATTTACTATTATCACTTTGTTTATATTTAAATAAAACTGTGGGGACTAATATATTTATAATATTATTAAGTGATTACTGAATATTGATTAAAATATAGTAAAAGACTGCTTTATCAACTGCTTGGATTAACCTGCTGATTTAGGCAAAATTAAATTTTAGGAAAACTATTGGTATTCCAAATTATTCTACATGATAATTTATGTAGTTTCTTATTTTAACAATTATTGGACTACATTAAAAAAAAAAAATTATAATAATAAATAAATTTAAGATTTTTTAAAAAGTAAATTTTAGGATAGTAGTTGTTGAGGAACAAGAAAACAAGTAGTGGCAAAATAAGAAATTACAAAATCAGAAAATAATTGGTAATTCCACCGTCAAACGTTGACAATTTCGTTGCTTAGAACATCCGTTAGAATACTAATGAGAAAAAAATCCAGGAGGTTCCGGAGACTTAGATGAAAATATATATCCAACTCGTCTAAAGATTGAGACAGAGAAAAGCATAAATCTTTGTAGAGATGAAAAAAAACCTTTTCATTATTTCGAGCTCAAAAAGGATCAAAATATGTGGTGGAATGACCTTTATTTTGATACCTCATTTGTCAAAATCCATCGCTTCTGAGAGCTGAAAAAGGATCTGTACTACCAGATTATTCATATGTATAAAAGTACTCTAATGCATAAATAGGTACAGTATCTTTTTAAAAATTATCAGTATAGATCCAGACAATTCATTCTTGCATATTAAAAACTAATTTTCAAACACTACTGACTGTAAAAAGAAAGTAAATATACAGCGCAATCCAGCATTAACTTTGCACTGTTTATTATTTTCCTACATGTTCAACCGCTCTAGGGAGCAACATTGAAAAAGTGGATAAAATTGGAAAACTACGCGAACCTAAATTCCTTTAACGTTTCATTTCCAAAGGTTAGAACAGTAATTTAGAATAAGCTACATGTTTAGGCGAATGCTCCATTAAAAAAATATATAAAATAAAATGAACCTTGACATAAAATAAAAATAAAAAAAAATCAGAACTTCTAATTAATCATTTCTCACGGCTTTAGTGCGAAAGGTTTTTGTACTCGCCTCAATATCATTACCAAATGTTTATGAAGCATCATTACACATTTATTTTCTTTAGCATAAATTTGAATATAACCAGAAGTTTATTATTTGATCACATAAAAAATATGAATATATCAAAGTAAAAATAAAAATTATATATGAGAAAATTATAAGATATTTTAATCCATTTCGGGTTAGGAGGTAGTTGATTCGTAGGTTTCCAGCCCTTTTGTGTGTTAGTTGGAGCCCTTAAATGCGTTAATCAAAACGAAAGATAAAACATAAAAAA
Source organism: Halyomorpha halys (assembly GCF_000696795.3). Lineage (NCBI taxonomy): Eukaryota > Metazoa > Arthropoda > Insecta > Hemiptera > Pentatomidae > Halyomorpha > Halyomorpha halys. The sequence continues at coordinate 67,276 of NW_027108041.1, read as the reverse complement.
ATAACATATGATCCACAAAATCATTGAAATTAAAAAATACTGTATTATTTATTTTCTTAAAATAATTTTAATGATCTATGAAAAAATTACACAGATAAATAAATTTCCCTTTCTTCGTAAAATTGTTTCCAGCTTTTTTTCTAAAATTTAAAATGTAAATGAAACGTTAAAGGAATTTAGGTTCGCGTAGTTTTCCAATTTTATCCACTTTTTCAATGTTGCTTCCTAGAGCGGTTGAACATGTAGGAAAATAATTAAAAACAGTGCAAAGTTAATGCTGGATTGCGCTGTATATTTACTTTTTTTTTTTTTTTTTTTCAAATATTTCAAGAAAGTGACATTTGCTTGCGACACCCCTGCCATATACTTGAAGCAACCAAGGGTTCCGCGGAAACCACTTTTGAGACCGCTGACCTAAACCATTGGTTCTAGTATTTGTCTCATCGTTTATTGGTCTTCTGGAGGATATAATCTGTTCCTGCTTTCGTTTCCCTCAATAAGGGTGACCAATCGTTCTGATGGAATAGATACTTATCGAAGAAGGATTCACAGTCCATGAAGGCGACAACGGAGATTAAAAGTTTGGAAATATCACATTAATTCAGAGTAATTTGCTAAAAGCCATTATGAAAGACTGAAAGTTGCACATTTCCTTCTTCAAAAACCATTTCCTTTGTTTATTCATGGCCGTAGCAGGAACAATTTATTAGTAAAGTGGGGGTTAAATCTAAAATTTCCCAACAATTTTAACTGAATTGTCTAGCTATGCTAAATATTAAATTCCAGCTATATTATGAAATATTAAGTTTTTTGAACTATCTCATAATAATTTTTTGAATCCTAATACTTTTGGATTTGAACTTTTTACTGATTTAATACCGATGTTAAAACTTGGTAGACCTAATTTTCTTTTTTAATCAAACAAAATATTGGATTGATAACTCAAGTTAATTGAGTTAATCCAAAAAGGCTCCCCTATAACGATGTCCTTGTGTGTACTAACAATGCATTCTTATGATTGAACAACTTTTTCTTCAAACATATAAGCACCAGCAAAACAATAGAGTTTTTAATTTTGCTAAATGAAATTTTTGAGTTCTTTCAAGAAAAGAAAAAATTGCACTTTATTTGTGTTAGAAAATGGTTAAATTTTTTTTTCAAGGGACACAGTGCATTCCCCTGAAGTTTATTTAATTCGAGATAACCTCAAATTTTACATTAATTTTTCATGAGGAGCCCCATGTCCCTAAACAACTTTATAGCTGATCTGATTTAACATTGAGTAAATTTTATAAAATATGAGTTCTCATAGAGCTCAACGTTCAATAGTTCTGGAGCTACAGTTTGAAAAAAAAAACGCATTGTTTTCCAAATAACGAAAAAGCATTATTTTGTGAGTTTTTCTTGTCCATGCGAATGTCATGGAGATTACTGCTTCCTTCATTCAACAAGCTTCAGTTGTAGTTCTAACGTCTTATTGTCTAGAAGTCACAGAGGTATTATTCTTAAGCCAAAAGATTTTTTCAAAAAAAAGATAAATAAACATTTTGCGAATCTCTTTGGCGAACCTGCTATTTCTACTCCTGTTACTACTTTTCAATTGAGAGCTAATAGACAACCTGTTCGTCATTGGAGGCATTTGTAGTCCCCATCATTTTTTCCAAAATATATTCACAAAACTTTCAGTTTTTGTTTAAATAAATAAAATAAAGTTTATCCATTTTAAGTCTCAAAAGAAGAAAGAAATGGTTTATTTAGCCATGCTGCCCAAATTCATTGGGTTGCTACATTACACAGCATACAAATCAATGCATGATCAGACATATATGAAATACATATATTTACATGATATAACATACAAAATTTGTTTTTCTTTACAGTTTCCTTTTATATCAATACTACACACAAATACAAATATTTAAATTTTTATTGTTTTTTTTATTTCATTTAATTGACATATTTATTCTCCCTAATTCTCTCTCTCATCCGTTAAACAAATTTATCATTAGATAGCAATGTAAAATCGAACCAAAGACATTAGTCACAGCAGTAGATCAGTTTAAAGAAAAATAAATAAATAAATACATTAAAAAAAACAACTAATATATAAATCTAAAAACAAAGTTAGTCATAAGAAATACTTGAATTAATAAATAAGTATTAAAAAAAGTCTATATTCCTTTAAAAGTCGAACGTTTCGGCCAATTTGACCATTCTCAACGACAATTTTAATTACAATTTCATATCCACATCAATTTTAAGAAACTTTTTGCTGGCTATTCTGCGCAGGCCAAAAATTCAGTTAAAATTATCCTATTTTGTCAATTTTTCACATTAATTTTAAAACTTTTATCACAACTTTTAACCACAGTAAATTTACACTATTAAATATCACAATTGGTTTTTTTCCTTATTTAGAAAAAGATTTTTCTTTTTGTAAAACTATCTCTACAGCTGTAGATCCTCAACAGCTGTATAAGTAGTTTTATAGTTTTTTTTTTTTTATTTATAGTTTTAAGTTTTTTAGATAGTTTTAAGGATGTGAAGCTCCAAATTTTATTTTTTTATGACGTTTTGAAACAGCTCCCATTTTTTTTATTTCCCCCAACTATGGCTAATAAAGTCTTCAATTTGACAATTAGTTATATGTCGTTTTTATTAAATTAATCGAAAATTGAAGTGAAATAACTTGACTTTCTTTTTTTCGTCGTGCTGTTGGACTATTATTAGCAACAACTTCTCTGTGCCTGGAAGAAACAAATTCCATAAATAAGGAAATATACACGAAGGGGCGACATTATTCCTTAAACATATATACAGCTTTATATAATTTTTTTAAGAAGTCACTCACTTTTATTTATATATCACATCATCATTTCGGAAGACCTACAAATTGTTTTTACTTAATTTAGACATTAGTTATTGTTGCTCCACCAAAGTCACAAAAACATTTGTATCTTTATTGGAGGGAGATAGTCCGGCTGGTGGTCAATAAAGGTTTAAAAATAGTGACAAAAACTATTTATTGTTAAACAACGTTTTGTCCTACTTTGCAGGGCTCCATCATAGCTGATAAGAATCACGTTCTCACGTCTCATCTTCTGATGTCTGACATCAGAACGTGATTCTAATCAGGCCTGACAAAGCCCTACAAAGTGGGGCGAAACCTTGTTTAACAATAAATGGTTTTTTGTTAACTTTATTGAACACCACCTGGACTATCTTCCTCCAATCTACTTCATACGGTCAACTATCTTCTTCCAATTTGTATCTTTACCTTACTTTCCCATAATTATATAAATTAAACAACATCTTCACGTCAAAGTATAAATCGTAGCAATTCCTTTTGTTACTTAATATTTTTTAAATCTTGCAATAAAATTCACAATAACTGATTTTCCGTGGCCTGATTTCTATTTTTTTTTTTTTTAGTCAAAACATTTTGTCTTTGGCTGGGAAAACTTAGGATTCAAGATTTTTATAATGACAAAAACGATAATGTGTTATTGTTGCCTATCTAAATAAAACTCAAGGTCTAAGCGATGTAGAGCATGGTTGCAACCTAAATACATATAAATTGCTAACAATAAAAATAAAAGACAATAGTCTAATCGTTTAAATATTTCTGTTGGATTATCTTTGCATTAGATAATGGTGCTAACTGGTATTAGGTAATGAACAATTAGTCATCATACAGAAGTAAAAATTGCATAAATAGCCTGACGAAATTGATTTTATTCAAGTCCTCATTTCAATTTGAGATTAGTTTATATTTGAAGGAGAACTGTTATGTACCTTGATCCTAAAAGGGTGAACTGAAATGTACTGTTCTGCAGCTAAGAGTAATGATGACAGGAACCCTACTGTTTTAAGCAGAATCCAAACCACGGTCAACGAAGACTTTCAAGAAAATACAGCTTAGAATATTCTCTGGAGACAACTGGGATTTGAACCCACATATATTAGGGTTAAACCTTCCTTGATATGGAGGTAGTTAACACTAAACCACTGAGACCTCGTAACTATGAAGAAAATTTTTTTTTTTAAATCTTTTAGTCCGCGCATCACTTACCATCCTATTTTGCCTTGAATTGATCCTCGCTTGTGGCAAAAACAAAAATTTCTATATTGCTCACTATTGTAATACCCACCCGTACTAATTTTCGGAAGGAGTTTCTTTTTATTCAATATATTTATTAACTCCAAGTTCAACCGTTTTCTGTAGTACTATCAATAATATTTAATTTTGATGAATTTTAACATTTTTCTTCTTTTTTTTTAAGTATGGAAGAAATATAAATATAAAACAGTTTACTCAAGTTTGTATTCTGCTCTTAACCAATTACTCACTGCTATATTGTTATAAAATCAATATTGAAAATACTAAGAATGATTTTATGGAGGTAATGATCCTGTAAACTGAAAGGCTCAAATGTAAGCCAAGAAAAACATGCGCATGCGTCTAACAGATTTAGTCGTTAAAACAATACTTTAATTTATTGTGGTATGGTGAATGGAAATGGTGTAATAGTATCAAAAATGGTTCATTATCTGAAATAAACAAAATAAAAAGTACTTTCGATGAGGTTAAGACCTAACTGGTATTAAAATCCATTTAGTTGTAAATTGATATACTGAGTTTAATCAAAATTGTTATAATCGTTTTTGAGAATGGAAAAAATGTGAAAAATCGTTTGTATAAACTGGCACTTCAATTTACATTGTACCGAAAAGGTTACTGTTCTTAAGCAGCCGAAGAGCAGACCTGCTTAAAATTGCTAATTTCAGTTTTATCCCACTTTTCGTTTCAGAGGTTCATTATTCAGACACAGAACATTTTTCCAGACTTGGATATTTAAAATTCGAAATTTTATTTTTGATTTATTTGAGTTACAGCCTAAGCGATATTTTATAAAATTAGTCTAAAAATTAAAATTGCCTTTAATTTAGGGGGTCCACTTCGTCCCCGCTGGTTCTGCTGATGGTCTTAAATTGTATCCATTTTTACGTTGGCGCCCTAGTCTCCAAGCACAGAATAATTGTTGTTGCTATTTCCTTAAGGTTTCAAGTAGAAGTGCCATATTGTATAATAAATTATAACCTTTTCACTGAAACTTAGTGATACATGGAATACATGTTAAGACACTTCATATTGAATGCTGGAAAACCAAGGCCGTTCTTATTGGTTCCAAGCGCCCCCTTTATTCCCTTCTTTACTATACCTTACTACACTTTTTATTTTGCATTAACAACAATCGATTCACTTCTAACCCACCATAAAAAAAATCTGTATGGTCCAGTCACCTTCGACCAATACCTTTCTGCAATAATCATATTTCCCAGATCACCCGCAAATCCATAACTGTACTTAAACAATTCCTAAAATTCCGTTATTCCATCAGTCCTAGTATCCTCTTTTGTTTTCCTCTACTCTGACTACGGTTCGTTGGCCTAGTGAGGGCTATCTGCAGGTCTAGAGTTGAGACTGACGAGACTCGTGAAATGCTTCGTAAGATTTATCTTCGGGTTTCCCAAGCGATTTCATGTCTTCCGTTGGTACATAGAGTTGAAGTCGCTCTATCCAACCTCCCGAAGGCAACACCTCCTTGGTGTTTTCTTATTCCAAGTTCTTAAAAACAAAAACCGACTGATATCCTTGATTGATTGACTGAGGATACTCTACGATCATCTATCCATTCATTAACACCAAATCCCAACTAATCAATTTAGCAAATCGTTCGTCATACGTGCAACCTCCTTCTGGAACTATCTTCCTATCTTCATTCGTCAATCCTTTCCTTTAAACATGATAAAAATTTATTATTATTATAAATTATAATTTAACTTAAGGTTTTTAAGCTATATAAAGATGTGCATTAAAACTTTTTAAATGTTTTGTGTCTGCTAGACAATTAACCTTAATTTGTCAACAACGTATTTATTCTTAGGGGACATTTGTCCCAGAGCAAAATTATTTTTTCATTCATTCATTAAGAGGAAAAACTGCGAGCGTGCAAAATTTAGAGCTCTAGTTTTTGCGGAAATACACGTTTTGAGGTTTTCTGAGTTCTAATAACCAAATCTCACAAAATGGACTTGTGTCTGAACAATCAACCTAAAAAAAAAGTTATCTGCAATGTTACAGCAACTTTTTTGATAAAATCAATCGAACGGAAGTACCACTTTATAGAATCGATATTTCACATTTTTCGATTTTATCAAAAACGTCTTTAGCAGTTTTTATCTAACTCATAATATCGGTATAAACTTAGATACTGCTAGTTCGGTTTTGTTCTCATTTAAATAAATTTAAATGGTTTTGATGCCGACTTTTCAAACAACCTTCTTCTAAAGAACAGCTGTGCAAAAATTGGTTAAAAATAAAACTAATACTAAATAGTGATGAATACAATTTGTTATTATGAATGGTTCAATGATAAAAATCGTTGTATTCATGATAATTTAATTATAGTTTTATTTATAACTAATTTTCGCTCTATTGCAATTTTAATTATTTGAAACTATTGACCTTCTCTAAATGTCAGTAGTAATAACCTATGGATAAATATAAAAGGTAGATAATGTCATAATTAACTAATGGAGAAAATTAATATTTTCTTGTTATTATTCCATAGTTTATATGACAACAATCAGATCTTATATCCACTAACCTAAATATGAAATGTCTGTTTCATAAGGGAAAGAAGTTGCTGGTTTGAAACTTACCAGGATTATTTCCATCGCTAAGTAGAGTAGTAAGTGAATATTGTATGACGCCCCAAGCAATTTTTTAAAAATTGCCTACTAATTTTTGTCATTGATTTTTTTTTACTTTTCTTTGAAGTGGGAGGAAAATAAATTGTAATCTTGAATTCAAACCTCATTTGAAAGAACCGAATTGGACCAAGCATTCTGTGGAAAGTGATGATCCTACGACAGCAAGATCCGGCAGAGTGCTCTGAACTGCGTGGTCGTCGGATGCAAAGAAAAAAAATTTGATGTGGTGGGGGAGATTAGTTTGTGCTCTGCGTTGTTGAGGGATTATCCTGTTGTTATGGATCGAAACAAGGTAGGCTTTATGATACATTTATTTTATACTTTTTAATTTTGGGGTAGTCAATTTTTGACACAAGTATTTCTTGTGTAGAATATTCTAAACTGTTGGAGTGATTTCTGACCTCAGCATGGAGATTTTAGATGTTTTGACTACCTGTAAATTAACATAGCTTTTTAGACTTCATTTATAATATTCAACATCCAAAAATATACATTTTAAAAATGCGAAATGAAAAACATTAATTTATTTTATGGAATAATTTATTTAAAAATGTCTACAATTTAAATTTTAATGTCGATTCTTTATTTGTTTTGTGTTTATAAATAGATTCATTTTTATTTTTTATTTAAAATAAATAAATATATTTTCGCCAAGGGGATCCTACATAGATCTAGTAATCTCTGATGTGTTGAATTTTGGCATCTTGACATTCAGACAATGTTGTCTTTGTGCCAGGAAACGGAGCAGAGGTTGTTATTCAACTGAAAGCGATATTAACTTAATTATTATTAACTTATTTGATTTAATAATTCACACTATAATGACAGGAATTATAGATTTAGTTGAAGGAAAAGGTTAATAAGAAAATAAAACAACAAAACAAAAAAAACATATATAACAAATACATGATAAAACTTGTTTTATAATAATTATCACTCAGTCAATAGTGATACACGATAGACGATAGCATACACGATGAAAAACTACAGTACATTAAAGAAAATCCATATAATCCGTCAATTAAGTGTCTTAAATTCTCATTTAATTTTTACATTAATTCGTGGAGGAATAATCTTTCATAAAATATCAATTAATTGTTTTGTTGTGTAAACAAAGGATTATGAAGAGATACAATATCGATATTTTCCTTAAACGACTTTTTTTACTAAATAAAACTACTCTCTAATAATATTCCACGATATTTTGTGACCTCATTATTTCTTAGTTCTGAGACTTTCAATGCAATGCAAAAACTGACTATTTAAAATCAATAAAGTTTTTTGAATTACTAAAATCAAATATTAAAGCAGTCTTATTGGCCAAAAAGCACACAATGTATTCTCATTTTTTTAATCTTTAACCTTATGTTTGATTATTTTTTTTTTCTAAAAAATCTTTTTTCCTTGAATAGTCACAATGTATATTAAGGACTTAAAAATACCTGGCCAAATATTTTTCAAAAAAATAAATACATTCCTACCTTTGTTTTGGTCAACTGGTTGACCAAATTGAAGATAAAATTTTGTATTTTCGAGTAATAAATTATTTAAGATTTGACTAAATTCTGCAATTCTTTATTTATTGATCATCTTCGTCTTTTATTTTATTTTTTGTTTACATCAAATAAAACATTTTTCAAAACTTGAAATAGGTATTTACTTTTGTAGTTTACCATCAATTTATTCATTATATATGGATATATAATATAAGATAGACAGATACCAACATTTAAGTTTGTTCAATTTAGTTTTTACTAATATATCGACATAGACATTATTTATTTCCAAATTCTTATTTATAACTAATATGTATTTGGAATAGATATGTTCAATTATTATATTACAATAACAAAACAAAATAACTAATTTCTAAATAAAAATAGTCATCTAAAACAAATACGAAATTTCTTGTGTGTAATTCTGGAGGATTAAAATAATTTTTTTTTCATAGTGGATAAAAATAATTTGATAAATTTAATAAATAATTAATAATTTGGAATAATGTACTATCATTAAAAAATAACAATAATAATGGACACTATTGATATGTACCTCAATCACTTAACTAATTTAAATACTGAGTAATCACGACGCTCACTCTGTGCCAATTTTTCTTTAGCAGCTAGTTTATACATTATTTAAAGTTGAATGACTTCGCAACCAAATTTTTACTATGTAGTATTAGGATACTGATATATTAGGTAAAAGGAAACTGTTTGAATTTCGTTATATACTTTTTATCCAGTTATATACCTTAAAATATTTGATTTACTGAATAAACGAAATTAGTCCAGAAAATACTTTAATTATTAACAAATAAAACCACGAAACACTTATTAACATCCCTTTAATGTTAAAAGTTGGCTGGTTTCATGCATCGAGGAGCGGACAGCCTTCTCACTAATAGAAGAGAATTGGTCTATTAATGAATCATACAAAACACAGCTGATTTCTGGAAAAGGTCTCTTATCATTAATTTTTGTAAAGATGATTTCTGTTCCGTTCATAATTCTTTGAAGTATCATTGATACATATTTGTGAAATATTTAAGATAATATAATATTATTAAGCTTTTTGATATTTCCGGATTAATTTTATCTTAGATGTATAATGAAGTAAAATTAGTTAGTTCATAAATATATTTTATATTAGTTTTTTATTTGAGAGTAGGTATTTTCTTGAAAATAAAAACACAAATATCTTTTGATCTTCAACTCTCACTTGGTTTATTCTTCCACGTTTCGGATCTCGATCATTTACACGAAGACCCTTAAAATTCATTTGTCAAAGTTTTAAAATCGTTTTCCTCTTGCAGGTTTCTATACCCAGGCTACAAAAATTTATATTTTTATTTCATTACCTTGAATATTTAACAGTTTTATTATTTACACAATACACACATTTACACTCTTATCAAAATATGTGACTGGTGCTCGAGTTAAGGCCACCGGAAGGCGGGCTCTTTTGTTTGTTTGATCCAGCATATAGAAAACCCATGTGTGCCTAATTTGTCACTATGCATGATATTCAATTCAGTTACTTGTCTAACATATTCTCGATTCCCATGGAGTCCAAACAGCCAAGGAATACTCCACTGTACTTTTTTAAAATATATATTATGACAACCAATGCAGCCCCAGATTGGGAATGTCAAGATTCATTTCTCGTAGCCGCCGCGAAATAAATATTGACTTAATATATTGATTTTTTTTAATAATACCTCTCTAGTCTTTTCTGACATACAAGTGGAGATAGGGTACCACTCTATTCTAACTATGGTAAGGAGTCATTTATCATTCCGTCCACCACCAGTTATCGGGACCACCACAGAAATAAAAGTCGACAAGCCGGATTCGAACCGGCGCCGCTGAAGATCTGAAGTTGCAAAGACCTACGCCTCAACTCCCTCAGTTACGGGTGATCCAAATAAATATTGACTGACCCGGGTGAGAATTGAACCCACAACCTCCTAAACCAAGCGCGTTGGGATTCTCCCAATGACCTCAGGTATCAGGTCCTCTTCCATTCCATCTAATTTTTTTGGGAGGGCACCTTTTTACGTTTTTATGAATTATTAAGATAACAATATTTTTGTATGGTTTCAATTTGTGAGGACCAATAACCACGGAACAAGGAAAACAGTAACGTACGATATCAGTTAAATATAAACGAACAAAAAGATCGATTATTCATTAAATAATTATAATATTTACTTAATTGGATGTAAGTAAATAGGAGTATAAGCTGTCACCCGAGAGGAGGATGGGAATCCCTGTTTATCTAGATCAACTGTAAAAGGATCGAAGATGACCTTTAAAAATTATACAAAATTATTATGTGCTTACAGCAAAAATGTGAAAAGAATGTATTTTCCATTTGTCATTAGAAATAATATCATCACCCATTTCAAAATTAAAAATTATAAGTAGAAAGTGGTAGAGATGTCCTGTTTTGCCACTAAATTAAATATGGTATAGAAGATACCATACTTAAATATAGAAGATACCATACTTAAATATAGAAGATGGTCAGGGTTGCGGTAAAAAAAAAGAATAAATAGTTTATAACTATTTAATGTCCGACATTTCGCCCCACTTTGCAGGGCTTCATCAGGGCTAAAAAGTACAAAAAAAAAACTAAGAACATAATACAAAAATAATAATATCATTATTATTTTTATTTATATTTATTCTCTCACGACGTCTATTTAATCTCTACTTTCTTCATCTTTTTTTTTGTTTTATATACGCCTCCTGTGCTTTTTACTTACGTATTTTTTAAATATTTTTAATTAATTTTTATTCTTACCATTGTTACTTATTTTTTTATTCTTATCATTCTTTATTCAAGTTTATTTTATATTAATATTATTTTATGTCTTTCTTCCTTTTATTTATATGTTATTTCTTATCACTTTATTTTTACATAATATTTATCGTACCTTTATTTATCTTATTGTTGTAATGTTCTTAGTTTTTTTTTGGTCTTAATCTTTTTAGCCCTGATGAAGCCCTGGAATGTGGGGCGAAACGTCGGATAGTTATGAACTATTTGTTCCTTTTTTTGACCGCAACCCTGCCTGACTATCTTCTTAAATATGTATTTTTTAAAATGTTTTTGTATCTTCATTTTCTTCTTTTTCTTTCTTCTCTTCCTCCAAATTGCCCTTTACACTTTGCTTTCTCTGCTACATTTGATTTGTTCCATTTAAAATCCTGCTGCCATATCCTGTCATCTATAATCTCTCTTATTTAAAATAATTCTTAGTTTGAAAGAGGCATCTTTTAAAGTCAATGTAACATATTATTTTATAATTAAAGAATATTTACTTATAAATTAAAAAAATCACTGTTGTCGAGTTTGTTGATTTGAACGAGTGATAATTCTATGTGCTTTTTTTATTTATTTTTTTAAATGAGTAGCAACGGTTTTGAAAGGTTTTAGGATGGTAAATAGAACTGGAGAAAAAAGAGCTTAAACGGCTCAAAAGTGGTTGGAGAATATTTGTAAATCATAAAGAACCGTCGAAATTAAGATAAATATTATTCTGAACATTTAGAAGGAAGCACAATACCTTGTTTTCCTGCAGAACTCTTCATATTTTTTCGCTGTCGAGGCTGGTCTAAGAGGCAATTTTTTATACAGTGATCATTATGTTTGTGAGTGACATGTGTTCGTTTCTGAACTAAGATTAAAAACAAGCGCAAATTATTTACAATACTTCGTTTCCTTGTTATATAATCAATCAGTGAGTTGTGTTTCCCACTCAACAAATTTATCTTTCCTCTCATCCCCTGATATGTAAATTTTTTGGATTTTTTATTTTCACTGGGTCAGAAAATATA
>NW_027108041.1:47878-55102 GCF_000696795.3 Halyomorpha halys | reverse complement strand
GGCAGTTACCAAAAAAAGGTATTAATTTAATAAAAGTTAAATTTTTAGTTAAAGCCAATACAAATTGTAATTACTAATAAGCACTCCGACAGTTATATATAATTATTTTTAAATTTTGATTTAATTCGCCTTTTCCGTGCTGAAATGTCACACATTGATTGACTATATGTTGCTCCCCCTCTAGTTTTTAGATCCAGGCCCTTATGTATATATCAGATACTATCTAATGCCGGGTATTGTGGTGAGTACATTACCGATTTCGTAAGCTTTTTTGGTTCTCCAGCAAAGCAAACTCTGGAATTACAATGGAATGGGGTACTTTTTTTACGTATTCTAAAAGTAAATCAGGTTTTATGATGAATTTATAAGGAGCATTATTTGATCCGACGCGTTCTGATGACGTTATTCACCAAAGAACTGATAGAAATTTTTGAATAGGGTTTTGACGATTTGCCTGTAATTGATACGTGGGGTCGAAAAATACCAATGAATAAAATCGTTTAAGAATTCGATTTTCCGTAAGATCCAGTCATCAACATTGCGACATTTGTGAATTGATGTTTCCTCGTCATGACAGCCATTTACATTTCCTCGATCGGTGAGTGGAAGAAACACTAAGTATGATGATGGATTCTTATTGGATGTTGAATTTTTTAATGGTTTTGTTCTATACGTTTATTCGATATACGGGCGGAAGTCGTCTTAAACCGCAAACAATTGTTCTTGGTTTTTGGTTAGATACGCCTTCAATACGCGATCAAGATAGTGCCCTGTATGAATTCGTCTTATAATTTCATTTACGATAAAAATCCTTTAAAAAAATACATAGGAAATTCCTGAGTTTCCAGTGCGCTGGAGATTAACTGGAGAGGGACAAAAAATCAATAACACCCTCAATAGATAGACCAAATGCTACTGTTATGACCCAGCTGAAATCAATTCAAAGTTCCAAAAATTATCTATGTTATGTGTAGCGAACACATATAATGGGACGTCCTGCATATTAAGATTAAAAAGTAACGGAAGTCCTTAAGTACACATACAATACTTAGTTTTACTTTGTTAATATAACAAATAATATTAATGTGTTGATATATAATTTATTTAAATTAATGCTGAAATAATAAAACCTTTGTCTTCAAACTCCCACCCACCATCTTTAATCGGGATTCACTCATTTACATGATAGCGTTCAGTATGTGTCAGACTTTCGTCCTGTTCCAGCGTCCAAGCATCGATAGACAATGTCAACGCCAATCATTCTGAAAAATTCCAATTCAACTGTGAGTCACTGTTTTATTTTTTTAATTTTATTTCTTAATTTGTTATGAGAATTCAATTTTTCAGTAAGTAAAAGAGAATGTCATTACGTCGTTTACTTTTTTATTACTTGGTATCATGTACTTGAGTAGATGAGTTAAGGGTTTGAAATGCCAAAATTCCTCCTACACCATGTTCTTACAATATATATTTACTAGTGAAAATTCGCTCTACGGTGTTTTTTATATTTCCGATCGCCAAATTTATCTAAATCAATAAATTAATGTTCAATTTTGTATGAGATATTATTTACTTATCAGACAGATCAATTTCATTATTTTAAAATGAAAAGTAAAGCGTAAAGAGGCCAAAGAGAGACCGCTCTTCCTCAACCTTGAAGATTAACATTGAAAGAATGCTAAATGACATTGGAGGCCTCGAATTTTTTTTCCTTTCGCAAGTATAAGGAATGGACACAAGAAATGACTGTTTCTTTCCAGGTGTGTTAATTGCTAAAACCATTGTCTTAAAGTTTCCAAGAAGGCTCTTTCCTCCTTGAAGTATTGAGTAGTAAATTTTATTTTAGCATAAGAATGAAATTTAGTAATTTAGTAAAGTCATTTTTATTTACAAAGGGCTCTGGGGGTACTGATCGTTCTAAAAATCATTAATCGTTACCTTTTCAGAAATAAATATATGAGACCAACATATTGTAAATTATTGTATTTTTTATAGCTCTTCTAATTTGAGAGTGGATTCTCAAATTGTGTGCTTTGGTATCCATCATTAAAGGGATAAATGTTCTGTTTCAGAAGGGGCTTTCTGCAATGGAATATACATTTTTATTTATATGAATTCATAATTGTTTTCCTTCTTTTAATGAAATGGCTTTAAGGGTAACTGTGTCGCTAAATGTTTTACCCTAGCCACGAAATTTGAATTTAGTAAAAGTATGCACAAGTGATACAGGTGTCAGTTTGATCTGTTGAAGTTGATCTAGGGAAGTGCTAACAGATTTACTATCCTCAGAGAGAGAGAAGAATTCCAATCCCACGTTTTTGTTGAAGATTTGTATATAACAGTTTTTTGAGTCGTGTTGGTAACTAACCTGTTGGTAACATCCTTTTGTAACTATAAAAATTTGAAGTGGGGTTAGGTTTCCAAGGTACTATGATTTTTTTTATTTTTATTTTTTTTTTTTTTATTTATACAAAACTGGCATTATAAACGATTCTTATTTTATTTATTTATTTATTTAATATCAGATTGGCCTGGTGGGCCTTACATGGTTAATGCAGGAGGTACATATTTTTTTTAACAATTGATCCTAGGGGGGGGAAGTATAGTCTCATACTTAAGACACCCCTAACTGTATACAATGTTATAAATAAAAAAAAATTAAGATACAATAAATAGATCAAAATAATAATTCTTAATAAAAGATAAAAACAAAGACATTTATGGATTCAACAAAATAAATAATTGACTTCTAATGAAAAGAAAAAAGAAAGTGAATTTAAGAAAAAGATGAAGAGAAAAAAAAAATTAAGATAAAATAAAATATTAGTGGTATACCATGAATTTGTGAAAAATATGTACGTGATGGAAGAAAAAGGATGTTCAGTTTTGGTTTCAATTCACTAAGGAACATATTTTTGATTGTAGATCTGTGTAATCTTTCCAACTCCCCCCAACCTACCTACCACAGATTACAAACCATTCAGTTCAACATATATGAAAAAACAAAACCACACGTGATTAAATGGATTTTTCAAGTTTTTTTATCACAAAAGTAAAAATAAATATATAAAAATCGAATTCCAGCAATAACCAATTTTATATTTGGAAATTAAATTAAATTTAATAATATTCATGCACAGGTCAACGCACCACTCCTGACCAATATTATATATTTTTTATAATTAATTTAATCTATACCTTTGTAACACAATAACTAATTTAAATAATTTTTTTAAAGTAAATAATTTTTTTCAAGTTTTTTTTATACTTTAGAGGTTTTACTTATCCTGCTTGAAAGCACCGATATTGTCTAAGTAAGAATCTTTTAATGAGAACATGTGGGCGTCTGATTTAACCTAGACCAAAGTACCTATATGAAATGCAGGTGTGAGATTAACGTGAAACTTTTTCAATCATAACTTCATGACTCACACAGTTTTTATAAAATGATTAACAGAAAAAAACCTTTTTTGGGCTCTCCAAAAATCATAGTAAACAACCATCATCCACTTGTATCCCTAATTGTTCCCACTCAATAGTTTTATTAAGTATTTACGGAATAAAATTCTAGTTTTGCCCTTGTCTATTTACTGACTTTACTATAATATAATTACGAGTATATCTGCTCGCTAATATTCTTATATTATATATTATATTTTACACATAATTGGGATTAAAGTAGAACAGTTACATGCCTCACCCTTTCTCTTGAAACAAAGAGCTTCAGTTATGAATCACAAATTACAGACTTGGAATGGATAATGACAACATCTGAAATAACTAAAAAGGTAGATGACGAAAGAGCTGACAAGGTGATGGTAGTTGCTGTAAGTCATGGGGGCAATATTTCTTTTTATCTTCTATCTGTATTTCTATAATAACTGTCTATCTTACAACTATAAATAGTGCATCTTATATATTGTTTAAGTCGAGAATACACAATTTTTAAAAATATATACGTGTATGTTTATTTGAAACCGAAATCACAATATTTCCTTTTCATTGATTAGCATAGATAATGCGACCTATTGGACAGAACGAAGATAAAATTGTGATATAATCATGGATATTCAAAAGTCAGCTTAATAGTCACAGTTGTGATCTAAATTGTATAATAAATTTAATTTTCAGTCTTTAATATCTGATTTATAAATAATTTATGATATATTTTAGTATTATTTTTGTGTTTATACCATACCATAATTATAATTTTAGATCATCGGTGTAAGTGTGAAACCAGGTAAGGTAAAAACATTTTTTTTTAAATTTTAATATCTTTATTGAAATTTACAATTGTATATTATATAATGCATTCAGTAAATTTGATCTTAGTTAAAATGGAGTGTTACAAACACAAGTGTACTACCCATTGGTAGCACTCTAATGTCATTTTACATTAGCAGGTCTCGTGGCCATCTTCTTTTCAGGCGCCTCGGAGGATTGTCAGGAATGGAAGAGGATGCAAGGTTAGAAACAAGGGGGATTTGAGTGGTTAGGGACTTTATAATGGAAGGAGTGATATCTGGTTCGGGCTAGATCGGTTACATAGGGAACATTAAGGTCTTTAAAGTAAAAACTAAAATTAGGTTTAGAATATTTTTTAAAATGTAAATTTCTTAGTTAACACGTAATTAATCTCTTTGTATTTTTTGATCAAACATTTTTATGCGGTGTGCCTATGCCGCAAAATTTATACTCCACAGTATTTCACTTTCCATTGGAAACTACAGTGTAATTTCAGTAATCCGAAATGGTGTAAATATAAGTTACTTTTTTTAGCAAACCCAACAGGGAATAACATTTTTGTTTCCAATAATTCTATTTTTATATGTGAAAAAGACATTTTTAGCTTTTCATCTTATAGGCAAGTTATTCTAATCTCCGTGAAAATCGAAAGTAGAAATTTTTATACAGTTTCGATACCAGGTAATCTAATTTATATAAAAGTGTTCAGAATCTATTTTATTGAAATTAGAAACACATAACATCTATTGTATAAATCATTTGATTCTGTAAAACTGATTTAATTAATAGTAGAAATATATATAGTACAAATTACGTTGTTGAACTCATTTGTTTAATCGCTTTATTAATAAATCCGCACGAAGAGTATTTTTATTTTTATTTATACTTTCACTTATAAATGAAAAGTCTTATAATTTTAACAAAGTAAATCATCATCTTAGCCTTTACTGAGGATGAGACAGAAAACAAAAGTTGTATCCGCCAAAAATACGTCATTGCACCTGACGAAAGTATAAAGTGGCACATTCGGTCAGTAAATTTTAGCGAAAAAGTTGCAATGAACTATTACAGTTTCTTATGAATTATCGTTTTTGAGATAAGCATGTTTGTGAAACTTTGTTATTTGTAGTTTGGGAACCTCAAAACGTCAAAATTTTCGTCGAAAACGCGAATTCGAAATTTTTCATGATCACAATAACTTCCCCTTACTATCTGTTTCATATGAGTGAAAGTAAAAACTCGAGTTCAAAAATGAAATTAACAATGAACAAAAAATTTGACTAAAATTTAGAATAAACACCAGTATTTTTTAGTTGCGTTATTCGAGTTTATATTGTTTTTAGTGCCTATAGGGACTTTCATACTCTGCATAAAAAAAACTAAAAGAATCATACAAGATTTTTCTTTCAAAATTAGGCATTTTCGCCAAACTGCGCTGCTACTTTGATGTTAATGTGTCATGTGTTGGAACTTTTATAGTTTAACCACATTTTCCACAACTTGTACTAGTCATCAGGTTTTCGTGTGATACAGCATTAGTCAGGCTTGCGTAGCAACTTCGTATCTTGTGTTATGATTGTTGCTTCCGTATGCTACTGTCAGAAGTTTGTTATACCATAACTGCCAACTTCTGAGTATTATAGTTTGTCTGGTACTTCGTGCGAGTATTGACCCGTGAGGTATATACTTGCGTTAGTGCTGGTCAAATCAACGACATTACAGAGCCATTTTTGGTGGGAAACAAATAAAATTGAATGCGCCTGTACCATCCTGAGTTTAAATGACATTCCCCTATTAAGAGTACTTTAAGTGGCTGGGTGGACACCAGAAGAGCTCAGAACTCAGAACCCATAGGGTTGACTCACAGCTATAGTAGTTGAATAAATAATTTCTAATTTTTAATTTTCAATATGGAAGAGATGTAAAAGTGGCTTATAACATTTTGCCATTTGACTACAAATTTATTGTCATATATCCTTATATACACAAAAAATATAGGTAAATCAAAGATACTCTCTCAAACGTGTAACTGCTTTTAAACATTTCATAAAATTTGTATTCCATTTCTTCTTTTTTTTTACATCTCCTTACACCCAATGTATGATGCATTCAAAAGGTATCTTCCAAACATATTCATACTCATATATTTATACATTATATTCCATTATGTAATGCTATCTGTTTTTAATGGTATGTTTTGAAGGTGGAAACCTAACCCCGAAATGTATACATATTACAAAATTGTATAAAATATCTTTATATGGATAAAGTACTCGTATATCTTGGTAGATTTGTTTTGCTCCCTTTAGTACAAGAGTCCAAGAGGAGAGAAAAGGCAGTTATCTCACCCCAATGTTTCATTACTTTAATGGAAACTATGTATAATTACTAGTTAAAATTGATGATTCTGTCAAGTATAGACAGGGGGAATAAAAAATGGCGGCTGTATAAAAGCGATAAAAAAATTTAATTTTTCATTCGAAGCTTTATATCTTAAAAAGTAGGAACAACACAAGAAAACCTAAGAGAACGTCATTTAAAAATGAGCAAATTTGCTAAAATATGAGCCCTAAAAGAGTTATTTACGTTACATAGTTCTCGAGATATACCTTTTTAAAAAACAACATTTCATAAAAATGTTGTTTGGGACGTACTAAATATTAGTAGTTAGTGAATTTATTTTGATTTATAGTAGTTCGGACAAATTTTTATTTGCCAAATTTATGTTAATATGGGAATATCATAAAAACTACTACCCTACGCAGATAAGTGTCATAAACTACTTTATTGTGAGTTAAATTTCCTTTGCTTTGAGTGTTGGTAGACATACGTGCGTCTTATAGATCTAGAGATATAGTTTTTCAGAAATCCAACATTTTATACGAACAACTAGAAATTAACATTTTGTGAGTTTATTTTGTCAAATATGATACCTCGGATTCACCTTGGACAAAAGACTCACCTGGAACCAACATACTA
>NW_027108041.1:35917-47148 GCF_000696795.3 Halyomorpha halys | reverse complement strand
ATGTATGAGATCATTTATCAATATTACCTATTGCCCACAACTGTGTGGCAGATTGTAATATCTATCAATAAATAAATCTATCAATTTAAAAAAAAAAATTTTGTCAAATATAAAAACTACTACTCCTACAAAGATAAACATGATTAACTATTTTGTAGTAAATTTAACTAGCTTTAATTTGAGCGCTGGCAGACCTCTGTACATTAAATGGTTTCTGAAATGAAGTTTTCATAAATCTAATTTATTGTCCGAACAACTATAAATCAATTTATTTTAGCAAATATCATGAAAACTACTATTCCTACGAAGGTAAAGGTAATAAACTTCTATATAGTCCATTGTATTAGCCTTAATTTGAGTGCTAATAGACATCTGTATGTCATATAGTTCCTGAGATATAGATTTCTCAAAATAAATTAACTAACTACTAATCTTGCAGTAGATTTTTAAGAAATTTTGCTTTTTAAAAAGCTATATCTCAAGAACTACTAGACGTAAATAGATCTTTTAGGGCTAATATTTCCGCAAATTTACTCTTCTTTAAATAATGTGCTCTTAGGTTTTTTAGTGTTGTTGGTAGTTTTAAGATATAGAGCTCCCAATGACAAATTAGTGTTTTTTTAAGGTTTTGAAACAGCCGCCATTTTTTATTCCCCCTACCTATACTTAGCAGACTCATCAATTTTGACTACTAGTTATATCTAGTTTTCATTAAAGTAATAAAAAATTGGGGTGAGATAACTGACTTTTTTTCTTCTCGGCTCTTTTACTACTTATTTGCACTTCAACTATGAACTACAAAATATATAATATATATCTTGTTCTTAGGTTATATATACATAAATTATGTCTTTATATATAATCCCTTCATTTTCTTGAGACTGATTATTATTGTTCAAACAAAATTTAATTGTATCTAAATTAAAATCTCAAAACATTCTCTTATTCTCTCAAAATTCCAACGTTTCATCCATTCGACCATTCTCAGGACAATCCATCACAAAAAAACTGTTATTATACATTGATATTTAACAATTATAGCTATTAACATTATTATTAATAAATAATATATCTTAAAAACCAATTTACACTCACATAAATTTTTTCTGCAGGCTATTTTGCTCAATATGCTATTCACTAGTTTCAGTAAACATTTTGTTCCTATTTCATAATTATTAAACTTATAACTATAATCAATTTAACACTATTACTCAGTGCTATTATAGCAATATTTGCAACCTTCCTTACACTCAGGTCAAGCATAACTTATATTTATTTCAAATTTACTTTAGTTAAAAAAGAAAAAAATAATTTATGATTGGTTTTAAGAATAAAATAAATAAGAATTTAACCAAAATAAATAAAAGTTATGCTTGACCTGACTGTAAGGGAGGTTACAAATATTGTTATAATAGCAAGGTGTAATAGAGCTAAATTGATATAATTAAAAGTTTAATATTTACCAAATAGGTAATTAGACTTAAGCTAAGGATAGCTTATTAATGATTTAATATAATTCCCTAATATTTATTACCTCATAGGGTAATTTATACTGAAACTGGTGACATGTCCGTATATGAAACGTTATTTAAAATAATTTATGTGAGTGTAAATTGGTTTTTAAGGTATGCTATTTATTAATAATAATGTTAATTGCCAAAATTGTTAAACATCAATGTATAATAAAAGCAGTTTTGTGATGGATTGTCCTTGAGGATGATTGAGAAAATAAAGCATGTTTTGAGACTTTAATTTGGATAAAATTGATTTTATTTAAACAATAAGTTATATATTTAATTTTTAAAAAATACTCATGTTGGGGTTGATAAAATGTCGGAACCGAACCAATAATTTAAGCTCGGATAGACATCGGGTTAGAAATAGCCTTATTTACGAATTAAATAAATTTCAAAAACTAATCTTGGAATAAAAAAACGAATTTAAACATCCCTAGATAATACAAATACGACTATACGATAATGATAATGACTATACGATGTAACGGACCGAAACAAATAAACGAACCACCTTGGGCCAGATAAACAAAACAACTATTACAAATAAACACATTAAAGAAAAAAGAGGGATTTATAATTTGTATTCTAAATATACTTTCGTTATTACTGGAGCTATGGTTGTTTTTTAATTCCTTGATTAAATAAGGAGTGTTATGATATTGAAAAAAAAATTCTTTTATCTTCTTGAATCGAGTGATTAACATATAGATGTGTTGAGGGAATAAGAGTTCGTTTTATTAGATTATATTTTTGTCTTTTTCTTCAAATTCATATAACCAAAAAAGCTTTTGGTAGGTAGGTAATAGGGAAAGCTAAAAGAAAATGGATTGGACAAGCCTAGCGTGCCTACTAGGACAAGGTGATGCAACACATCCATGAAAATAGAAGTATTAGTTAACTGAACCCTTGTGCTTGGAATTGCTGTATCGGGGCCATCTACTATTGGAAAAGGAAAGCATAGACAAATGGATTGAGATTATTAATTTAATGAAGTTATAATGAAACAAAAAATGAAAAATGAGACCAAGTTCCTTACTAGAGTTTATCTAAGTAGTTGTATTTATAGTACAAGAGCCGCTAAGAAACAAAGGCAGTTATCTCACCCCAATTTTTGATTACTTTAATGAAAACTAGGTATAATTACTAGTCAAAATTGATGAGTCTGCCAAGTATAGGTAGGGGGAATAAAAAATAGCGGCTGTTTAGACTAGAAAATCTAAGAGAACATTATTTAAAGAAGAGTAGATTTGCTGAAATATTAGCCCTAAAAGAGCTATTTACGTCCAATAGTTCTCGAGATATAGCTTTTTAAAAAGCAAAATTTCTTAAAAATCTACTGAAAGATTAGTAGTTAGTTAATTTATTTTGAGAAATCTATATCGCAGGAACTGTGTGACGTACAGATGTCTATTAGCACTCAAATTAAAGCTAGTTGAATCGACTATAATGAAGTTTATGACATTTACCTTCGTAGGAATAGTAGTTTTCATAATATTTGCTAAAATAAATTGATTTATAGTTGTTCGGACAATAAATTTGATTTATGAAAAACTTCATTTCAGAAACCACTGGACGTACAGATGTCTGCCAGCGCTCAAATTAAAGCTAGTTAAATTTACTACAAAATAGTTAATAATGTTTATGTATGTAGGAGTAATAGTTTTTATGATATTTGACGAAATAAACTCACAAAATGCTAATTTCTTGTTGTTCCTATAAAATTGATTTTGAAAAATTATAGCTCTAGACCTATAAGACGCACATATGCCTGCCTATACACAAAATAAAAGTAATTTAACTTACTATAAAATAGTTCATGACACTTTTCTTCGTATGGGTAATAGTTTTTATGATATTCACGTATGAATATAAATTTGGCAAATGAAAATTTGTCGGAACAACTATAAATCAATTTATTTTAGAAAATTTCATGAAAACTACTACTCCTATGATAATAAACATCATAAACTACTTTATAGCTCATTAAACTAGCTTTAATTTGAGTGCTATTAGACATCTGAACGTGAAATGGATTTTAAGATATAAATTTTTCAAAATAAATTCACTAACTACTGATCTTTCAGTACGTCCCATACAAGATTTTTGTGAAATGTTGCTTTTTAAAATGCTATAGCTCGAAAACTATTTAACGTAAATAACTCTATTAGGGCTCATATTTTAGCAAATTTAATCTTCTTTAAATGACGTTCTCTTAGATTTTCTAGTGTTGTTGGTAGTGTTTAAGATATAGAGCTCCGAATGAAAAATTAATATTTTTTGAAGGTTTTAAAACAGCCACTATTTTTTATTCCCCCTACCTATACTTGGCAGACTCATCAATTTTGACTAGTAAAAATACATAGTTTTCATTAAAGTAATCAAAAATTGGGGTGAGATAACTGCCTTTTTTCTCCTCTTGGGCTCTTGTACTATTAGTTGTGTGGTTTCCTTGCCCTAACCCAATAGTACCAATCATTAGTATACACAAGCACCGGTATTTTATCACCTAATATTAAACTTTTCGGTATGCATTACATTTTTAAGAATGTATTCTAGTGCAAGATTAAATAATTTGGTCGAGAATCGCCTTGTTTTAAACCCGACCGAACCTCGAACTTTTCAGAATAGTGATTACCGATCCTTATCTTATTAAAGGTTTTATTTAAGAATATTTAATAAAAATGAAATATATTTTTGTTCACACTATAATTATATCAAAACACAGAAAAATGAAAACAAAGTGTAGAGGAAAGAGTTGATGGCACAAAGGAATGTGTGTGCCTTATCCTTGTTAGTGGCAAGGGGCAATTGATCCAACAGTTGGAATCCAGGCACGCAATCCAACCTGCCTAGGCTTCTTCACATCCATTCTAGTGAATTTACCTAGGCGATTAGTTTATTCATTCATTAAAAATTAAAATTGGATGGTAAATTTTATGAATGATCGTTTATATTTCGTCAATAAAATTTTTAAAACCTTAGCATTTTTAAACTTTGACACCTAAAAGATGTTACCAAATTAGCTAGTCATGTGGGATGGCATACCTTTTGCGCCGCACAGTGGGTTAGGTAAATGATATTAAAACCTGACCAGATTATAAATAATTTAATGTGTAGTAATAGTTCCAGAAATATTTTTATTTATCATTAACAAATGAAATTATTCAGTTAGGTAAGATTTCAGACCTGATTATATCAGTTCTTTCCGCAGGAATTGCGGTTTAAGTGAGGAAATGGTTTGGCGAGGAAAGTATTGTAGGTGTTGATAAGTTAAACAAGATTTTAAAATATTATAAACCTAAAACAATAAAAACCGTGTAATTATGCGCGGTGTGCTCACCGGTTTTAATTGAACTTGTTTCAGTGATTTACATAGAAAGAAAATGGCACATATCCAACCGTTTCATCCAGTGGACCCTAAAAAAAAACTGTAAAACATCTAAAAACAATTTGTATTTAAAGTATTGAAAATGATATCGACACAATTCCATCACCAATCCATTTGTTTTCCAGTGTAGATTAAAAGAAAAATGCATACGTTCAAAAAAGGTACCTCTTTAATAAAATTAATTTAAAAAAAATTGTTTTAATAACTTGCATTATTATTATTTTTTATATTTTCTACCCCAAAAATGAGGACAGATTTTTATTAATAACTAATGCCTTTATGCTGAAAATATCATTAAAAACAAAAACAAAAGTTTTCCAGTTCCATGGGTCTGTTGAGTTATCTGTAATGAGAACAGTGTTCATTTATCAGTGGTGAAGTATTTAAAAATATAAGAAAAATTTTAATCAAAGCTAGCCTCAGATCTATGCTTATTACTTAACAAAAAAAACCTATTTCAAATTTTTAGACGAATCTAAAACAGAAATTTCGCTTAGTCTTAACACTTATATTTTTTGTGAAGATCTAAAAAACTGCACGTAATTCAGTAACTCTTTGACTCATTCAAGCTGAATTTGGAGGCTTGTTGAGTATTTTTAAACAAATACACCCAGGTGTTCAAAATAAATCACATTTTGAACACCTGGGTGTTTCTGCGGGGTTTCAAACCAAAGTTGTCCCTAAAAAACTTTCGTTCAATTTCGTTTTTATTTTTTAATCAATTTTTCTTTTCAATAACTTTCTACTACATTGAGTGTGATAGTTAATGAAGATGGAACGAAAAAGCACCCCTCTTTCCAACGAGCCCATATTCAAAATCAGATCAACTAAATACGAGATATAAGGCTAACCGAATCGTAATTTCCAGACTTCATAATGAATTTTAAGCGTCTTCGCTTAGTTCGCTAGCTCGGTTTGAACTGTGTAGATCTAATATAGAAACTTATGGTGGGAAAAATATAGAAAGGAAATAGCTCGAAAAGATGGAACAGGATGTTCATTCATGAGTTCAGGGAAATTGGGGTTCGTTTTCTTTGTCCTGTGAACACCTCATGACATTTAAATTTTAATTTGATTGTCCTTAATTTTTTATCTTTAATCATTAAAAGCACAAATTTGTCCAAAATAAAATAAATAAAAATATAAAATTTCCCAACAATTTTGACCGGAATTCCCAGCTATATTAAACAAAATTTCTCAACATTTTTTCATATTTTGGTTTTCCCAATTTTTTGATTTGATTATTATTTTTTTACGAATGTTGACATTTGACAATAATAATTTACATTTCTATTCAAACTCAATATTACATCAATAAAATCGCAATTTCTAACTTTTTGGTTTAAAGTTATTGGGGTTGCTTTTAAATTTTAATAACTCTTTGAGGAAAAGTTTTTAACAAAATGTAAGTAGTATGATGTATGGCTCTCAAATTTGAACTTTTTGAAGGTAATTAAAGGTAACACTAACTTCCTCCCTTATAACGGCCTTAGTGGTAATCTACAGTATAATAATTAAATCCTTGATTTGAATGTTTTTCAAGACCATTTATGAATATTCTCTGTTTTGTGAGTTAAAACAATATTTTTGCTTATCGTGCTAGCCTTAGTAATTAAATAATGCTAGTTATTTAAAAATAAAACTGTTTCTAAACTATCTAGAAATAAACGATTGCGGAAAATGAAAATAAGTCCAACACTAAAAATGTCAGAAGGTCATTCAATATCTTCAGCTAGGTTTAAAAGCTTTCATCATTATACGAACTGAAAACACGTTTTCTGAAAATATTGAATTTTTATTTTATTAAATCGAAATAAGTAAATTAAATCATTATCATTATAAAAGTGTATATGCGAATAAAACTGTTTGTGTTTTAGAACCGTAATAATCCTTTAATAATATAAACATTTATATTAAGGTTTAGATTTAGAGGAGATAACTTATTTTTATTTATTATTAAGGAGGTACCCAACAATAATTACACGAGTGCACTAAGCATAATAGTTAAGTAGTTATGATCATCTTATCATAACATTAGATGATCATAACTACTATCTCTAATGTTATGAAACTTTCACAGTATCCTATAACTCAATATTTATTTATTCTTCTTCTTGAAGGAGAAAAACAAAGAAAGAAAATCAGCCAAAAACTTTTTTGGTCAACTTCTGAGAGAATATCACTGAATAAAAAATACTTTTCCCCCGAAAAACCTTTGCACCCATGTCGACAATCGTCCAAACGCAATCATGAAGATCAAAGGAACCAGTGCGTTTGAAGTAAAAAAAGATACTCAATGAGGCTAGACTTTGCCAAACATTCCCAAGTACTGGCAGTTGCCTTCAACAGCTGACTGTATACCTATTTGTTAAATTTTAAATGGTTTTGTTTTGTTTGAAAGTTTGTTAGTTGTAAATTTTGAGTTAATTGGTTTAAGGGTGTGATCCATTTATCATAATCAATATAAAATATCAACTAGTAATTAGTAAGTTTCAGTTATATATTACTATCATACAGATTATTAGAATGACAAAGGCTTATAGATCATGCTAATATTATGATAGCATCTTTTTTAGGTATGCTAGATAGAGAAATACTAAGAAATAAACCATTTAAATAAACTAGATTTAAATTTAAGTGTAACGGCCAAGTTTGCTGGGATTTCATCGTTTGACTCTGAGCTATTTTTTGTTTTTATTTCTTACTGGTGCTCAGTTCCCAGAGTTGTGACTACATGACAAATCCCCAAAACCTTGAGCCAAAAATACTTCATATATTCCATGGAAACCAAACTGTCCAATTTTAAGGAATAATGAAAATTACTCTATTTAATTGGTATATTTTTCACGTTGTAAAAATTAAAATCTGTGGGTTGCCGACAAAAACTACGCTGGCAGAAAATCATAATTTAAAAAAAAAAAGCATATTTTAATCCTATAATTCCTTTTTCTCTTCTTCTAGTTACTTTCTAGGGATTTGGGATGTTATTTTGTTCACCTCATTGTGAACTTACTTTCCAATATTCTTTTTCAAACAACGAAAAATCAATATTATGACTAATATACAACTACAACTCCTACTAACGACATTTGAAAATTTACTCAACTTTAAATAATGTGCCATAAAGCTTTTTTAGTGTTTTAGGTAGCTTTAAGGATGTGGAGCGCCGAGTGACAATTTTAGTTTTTTTCTCGAATATAATAAATTTCAAAAGGTGTGCTACTTGAATATTTCAATAGATATTTTTTTAATGACATTTAGTGTATATCATTTGTGGTTATATGAAAAAAAAAATTGTAAATCTAGTTTAGGTTTATAAATTGAACCTTTTTCCAGCAAAAAATAATAATGGGTTTTTTTTTTCTCTCCTACAGAGAAATCGAAAACGAATTTTTCTTACCTTCTGGAAGACACACCATTATTATTTCCTCTTTCTATGGTTGGCAGAGTCATCAATTTTGACTTTTAACTAAATATATTTTTCATTTAAGCAATAAAATTTGGAGTGAATTTTTCTCCTCTTGAGCTCTTGAGCAATGCAGTTTCATTGATGATCATTTCATTCATTCTTTTCATTGATGCTGGATGTGAGCCGTGAATATTTCTTGAACCTTGAGTAGATTCACGACTGGTACAAAAGAAAATAAACAAACAAGCCCTGTCCTGGAAGTTCAATGCTTTACTTTCTGAGGTACGCCACTCTCTTATTTACTTACTAATTTTTTTTCTTACTTTCTAAAATACTTAATCTTATGGCTAATTATAACCATCGTTAATCTATAGTACAAGATAATTTTTGGCCGGGATATAATAGAAAATTTTACACTATATTATAAAATACAGAGTAATGTATTTTAGTATTATATCAATACTAAAATTTTTATTTATTTTGTAAAACGATATTTCGAAGAAACATTTTACATTATCTTCAGGGCTAGAACTGTTATATCTCATATGACCTACGGAGTTACTACAACAACTTAGTAGAAGGAAGACCAAAATCTAAAATTTCTCAAAAATTTTGAACGAATTTCCCAACTTAACAGGAGTTATGGAAGTATCCCTTAAATTTATCCTTTTTTTCTAAACATTTTGGCATAATTTGCCTCCCTTCGTTGCGCTAATAAGCTATTTAAAGTGTAATAACCCCTGTAATTATAACCAGTATGCCAGAAATGGCTACTTTACGACTAGCTAAAACTAGCTAGGGGGATAAATCCCCTTTCAGTACTTATTTACCACAATTTTCTAAGTTTAAATTAGGTTCTTAAATTTTTCAACTTTTTACTTTTTCACGTTATTGGAGGCTGACACCCCACCTCACCATCCATTATTGCGAAGTCACTGCATATATAACTACTCTAATGCGGTGAATTATCAATCCCAAATATTTTTCGAAAAGTATTTTAGAACGAAAATTGTTCTAGAAGTATATGTATTAAGGAGATGAGGAAAACTGAACTGAATAATTATCTAAACCCATTCATTAAAGTAAAGTATTTCCCACCTGTGGGATAATTCTAGACATACTGTAAATAAAAAACCGGCTTGAATGTCTGACCCTCACAAAGCTGAATGACGTCATTCTGGGTTTACTATCAGGAAAAAGTGGTTTAATCGCATATTTAGAATACTATACTTTACATTGGAATTTAAGCTGGGTAAATTTTCTTAGTCGCCAATCTAATTCTCTGTAGGTGTAAGCTAGATTTAAAAGTTGATTTATAAACATTAAAATTTAAAAAATTAAGTGCTAATATTCATTATTTAACATCTGGCTACTGATTTAAAATATTGAATATTATATTATTTGTTTTCTTTTCAAGGAAATATTACTTTTTTTAGTTTTTATTTTATCTTCCGGACAATGTTTCAAGAATCTAGTCCAATATAAAAATTATTACATTATAAGACGATATATCTTAGCAACCTTTACATTCACTTTTAAATTTATATTATTTAGCAAAATCAAACGGTTTCACAACAAATTACATGGACATTTCAATATTCCTGATGTGACTCGGTGAAGGCTAAAGAGGAATTGAATGTGATGCCTAACAATATTGTTTAGTTAAACAAGGCCCGTAAGGGGAGGTCTTGAGCCGAGGTAGCTAAGGCGATGCCAGAGCAACCTCGCAGCTGAAGCGGCACTGTTTCGAATTCGGCCTGGGGTGGTTGACGTTTATTTTGTATCGGTCTCACGGAATGAAAACTTGAGTTCCACTCTTGTAAGAATAGATTTATTACCTCTTGGTCTGCGGCACCCTTTTAGGGGTAAAAATGCCCATCCCCATAAAAATGTCACCACAATTATCTCTAAAGCGGTTGAGTATGTAGGAAAAAAGATCAGTGCAAAGTAAATGCCGGAATGAACTTTATAATTGTTATTTTAATTTTTTTTTGTATCACCAGTTTGGATTCCGAACATCCCACTCCACTATCCAGCAATGTCATCGTGTGGTGGACGTTGTCTCGTCTTCTTTGGAGCGCGGAATCTACTGCGCGGGAGTCTTTTGCGATATAGAGCAGGCTTTTGATCGAGTCTGGCACCCGGGAATGCTTTACAAATTCCGTAAATTCCTACCTCCTACATATTTTCTCATCATAAATTCCTTCCTTACTTATAGATTATTCCAAGTAAACCACAATGGTTCCTATTCATCCCTCTATTTTCAATCCGCTGGTGTTCCTCAAGGTAGTATCCTCAGTCCCATCTTCTACACCGTCTATACAGCTGACATCCAAAAACTCCTAACACTATCCTTACCACGTATGCTGATGACACATGTGTGCTCACAGTTAGTAATAAATTTTTTTTTTTTTGTAATAGTTTGAGAAAGTAGCGCTGCCAAATTTCATTTACCCCTATAAATTGACAATCTCATAATATTTTTCCAAATGAGCTTTCCATAAACTAAATTTTAATAGTTTTCAGAAAAGTATTTTTAATTATATTACTTACAAAAAAATATAATGGATAAATAAGATTTATCCTGAGCATTTATCTAAAAGCAAATCGTTTTCATTTTAAGGATCGTCTGAAACTTTTAAAGTATGTTTTTCTAGGAAATTAAAAATTAGAAATTTATGAACCTTATTTATTTGAACGATTTTTATTTTCTTCCTATACCTATCGTTCATATAATCATAATTCCTCTGCATTTGATTCAGTTCCTACGTAACTACAACCATTAGAAAGCTGAATGTCTGTTCTTTCACCCCACAATAACAGAAATTAGAATTAATAATGGTGAAATATTAGTTTCAAATAATGAAAACACTTTTGCGACCTCTTCCGTCGTAGTGTCCTTCACTGGGACAGCCTC
>NW_027108041.1:22894-31057 GCF_000696795.3 Halyomorpha halys | reverse complement strand
AAATATACGCACTCACACTATTATTACCACTGTCCCCAAAAAAAAACCTTCTCCCTGCTCTCGCTTGTCAGTGTTGCCCACGCAGTGTTGCCATCTCACATTGAAAACAGTATGAATGATTTCCTGGAGATAGTCATCCTGTGAATTAAAAAAATCAAATAAAAGTAGTTTAAGATAATTTAAAAAAAATTATACCACAGGCGAAACAGAACCCAATGCGCATGCGCGCCCTGTTTAGCTTTACACTTATGTTTTATTTATGCGTTTATCGTCTTTCTAAATTACTTTCTATATTTTATATTATTTTTTCTAAATTCTCTGGCTTTCTAACGGTATATAATAAGTCTATATTACAAATCATATTTCCTAAAATGTTTTTTCAGCCTGGAAATATTATTTTTCCTCTTATTTCCTTATATTAATTATCAAATTCTTTTCTAGTTTGTATTTATCTGTTTTTCATTACGTATAAAAATGTAAGACAGTTAATTTTTTTAAATAAACAAAGTTAAAGATATTTAAGAGGAAGATTTTTTTAATGAGGATAAGGACCTATCTGATATTAAAAACTCCTTAATTCTGCATCGATAAAACACGATTTCTTAACTTATTAGATATTATTGTTGAATATAAATTTTAGTAACTCTTTGAATAAAATTTTTGCCATAATATAAAAAATGTTCTAAATACCAAAACGTTCCCATCTTTTCGAATTTTCAAAGTACTGGTAGAGGTGGTATAACAATTCCCTATGACTAAGTCCCTGAAAGTGCGCGCCTAAATGAAAAAACAGGAAGTTTTATCCTATTGGGGAAAAGCTAGTTTCGGATACGGCGAACTCGGATATGTGGGTTCCACTGAACACTTCTTCAGACTAGTAAATTAAAATGATACTTGCGATACCCTCTAACCCTGATGACTGTCCAAAACAAAACATTTGAGCGTTGATAACATGTCCCTGAAACCAGTTCGCGAGCCCATTGCGTAAGGGAATCCCTCTAGCGTCAGGCAGTGCTCCCGCTGCCTCGCTCTGGGAAACCTCGGGTCGTCGTATCGTTCAAATATTTACATATACACTCAGAGGATATGCGGTTAGCCTCAGTTCGTTGCCAGATCTAGTGCAGTGCGTTCTTAGTGT
The DNA here is from genome assembly GCF_000696795.3 of Halyomorpha halys. Lineage (NCBI taxonomy): Eukaryota > Metazoa > Arthropoda > Insecta > Hemiptera > Pentatomidae > Halyomorpha > Halyomorpha halys. Next base: position 29,919 of record NW_027108041.1, on the reverse strand, counting down.
TGGCTTCTCCAGTTCTTAGAATATATCATGAATAACGAATATCTAAATGAAATACTTAGTGAAATGGAGGTAAGTCGATGCCACAATTAATTCATAGAAATATCTAAAAAAAATTGCAAAACAAAATTATTTCCTTCTGAAATGTTTGAATACTTCAGTGAGTTTAAGCAATAAAATTGAGATTCTAACAGAATTATATAAATATAATTTGTTTATAAATTTTTGAGCATAATTTTCACTACATTGTTTCTTTTTTCATTAAGTTTGCTACAAAATTCAAATTCAAATTCCGGTTTCAAACATCTATTTAATATTTAAATTGTAATAGAATCAATATAAATAATACCAAAACTAATATTATGGAATTTAACCTATCAAGTGAAAGGCTTATATGTTTGTTACAGTTATTTATGATCAACTTGAGCATATTTCAGTTATAAGAAATTTCTAGACGAACAAACGAGTTATCGTATAATATTCTTTTTATGTGAATAGATAGATGTATTTTTTGACTTATATTACAACATAGCCATGAAGTCTGATACAATTGGTTAGTAAATTAGTTTATCAATATTTAAAGTTAATATTAAAATACCATATTGATATATACGTGTGAAAATAAATACTTCAATAAATCCATTCATACATAGGTATACAATATAATACCATCTTGATTTAATATCTTATATATATATATAATGTAATACCTTCTCGTTTTAATATCTTATATAATTAAAGTTTATAGTGTTTCATAAATAATAATAAAAAAAATGTTTACTCTCTAATAATAATTAATTCGATATAAAGTAAAGAAAAAATCACTGTTGAAAGTTCCTAAAATTTAAATTATTTTAGATGGCAATAACGCTATTTTAAAAGCTACCAAAATTAATCTTTGTGTATAAATAAACACAAATATACAATGTATGATCATTTCGAAACGTCGGCCATACTACTTACTCACTTAATCAGCCCTTATAACATGAGTAATGTTCCCATAGTACAATTCTTGGAAGTCCTTACTCTAAACTCTCAGTTTATTTACTATAGATACATGCATGTAATAGTTTTGATTATATTATATTTATATTACTTACTATATTATATTTATATAAATTTTACGTTCCGCTTTCAACCTTTTATTTAGTTCTGAGTTGTTATAGAATCAAAATGACTAATACCAAAACAGGATTTATGGAATTTAATCTATCAACTGGATGTCTCATATGTTTTTTAATAGTTTGTTCGTTTTTGTTTAAAGGCATAAAACCCTTTGGTCATCAACGCCTATGGCATGTTAATATCAAGCTACAAAAACACACACAGACATTCACTAAAGCATAAATGCACGTGATTCAAACAAATGTAAAAAAATAACCTGATTCATACAAATGTAAAAAATAATAATAATAAATAAAACAAAAAAATAAATTAAAATCGAAGAGGAGTTATAATTTAGAATGAAGACGATATGCTTTTAAAAATTTAAACACTAATGTAACTTTAGGTTTTTGTTTTTTTTAACGTTAATTATAATCAATTTGTGTATATAGAGCATTTTTAGAAAACAAATAAACCAGATATAATATTATTATTATTACATGGAAATGTATATGTTTTTTATAATTATAGAAATTTATATTATTATAGTTAAATTTTTATAATAGTATATATTCATATGTTATATGTATATTTAAAAATCATTGTAATTTTAAAGCCTATTAAACTACACCTTTATATAAGTTAAAAAACAAAAAATATTTACCCTTTAATTAAAAAATATTCACTGATTAGTTATACCATTTAGTTGAAGGTTAAATTGGATAAAAGTGATAAGTAACATTTTGAGGGAAGTGGGATATTGTTACATACAAAGGTGAAGTATATACAAATTTAAAATATTTCCTCCTTTCTTTTTGATAAATTGAGTATTTAGCTCAGAACTGAGTTAATAAAGGTTTCCAAAGACGATGTACGACTGCTCTCCAGTGGATAAAGATAATCTGGAATCAGTTTTCTCAGAGCTCAAAAATTTATCTAATCATCTTCAATTATTTATTTTTGAAATGCGAAAAGTGCCGTTCTGGCAGAAGAGGTGCGGCTCAAGGAAGACTGGTTCCATTTCTTTACGCCTGGTGCGATCCAGACATTCCACAACTTATGTTATAACTCAATATCATTGTTAATATCATATCATTCTTCTACTAATTACAAATAAAAACCCGTAGTAATATCTGTACCGCAGAAATAAATTTAGCTTCTGCCTGATTTCAGAAAACATAAAATTTGTATAAGATCTTTTATCTTTGAAGATTTGTAAAAGATATACTGGATGTTCAAGAGAATAGAAAAACTTATTCTTATATAGAATTTACTTTAAAAAAAGGTTTTATATCGGTAATTTTTTTAATCTAACCTACTTTGAAAGAGTAAATATCTTACAAGCTGCCAAACAGTCCACAATATGGAACAAACAAAAAATCCATCATGACTGGGATATGAGTATCATCAACCTCGTCAAGCTGCAAACTCCAACTATGAATTGAATACGGTTTTAGACGGTAAATTGAATTTTTCTCGTTCTTCGATGTTCCGCATCATTTGTACTGAAATTGTCAACGATCATAAACTTACTTTTGATTCTTTATTTTTATCAATTTTAAATCAATAAAATAATCCTTTCAACGTTTCGGACTGTCCGTCCATTTTCTGGCGCTAATTCTAAAAGTAGTCACAAAGTTTTATCACAGTTTTGGAAAATAAGAATTGAAGTAAGAAGGGTATTTAGTCTCCCCCCCCACCAAAAAAAAAGATAGGAAATTTCATTAGTTGCCTTCCAATAACAAAGAACTCAATATATCATTAAGAAATTATGTAAGGCTTTTGGAAATTTAGGCTTAAGTTCGGTAAAATCTCGAAAATAACTTAGTTTTAAGATTAGGATCCTTCATTGAAAGTGCCTCATTCCATGGAAATGATACTTCATTCACTATAACAAAGACCAACTAATTTTCATTATAAAGTTCTCAAAACCCCCGGAAAAAAATGTGGGGGTTAATTGAGTCTTGAATACCCTGAATCTAAATTTATCATAAAAATAAATTATTTCGCTTTGATGATAATAATTTAATTAACGATTAAAATGTATGTATCCTTGATCGAGGACACTACGCTGAAGCGTAGCCATTACTCCTTGGATGATTTATTCATCTACATGTCCTTTCAAGTGGCCCAGTAATTCAGCTATTGCTCCTTCTGTTGACAGAACATGAACGAAGAAGATTCGACGGGTTCCTCCTCGAAGGACAAGGGTCAAAGCTACGGAAGATATGCGGCCAAGAAGACGGTGGCGCAGGGGATGATGGACCTGGCCCTCATCACGGCCAACGCCAACCAGCTGCGCTACGTCATCCAGTACCAGAGCTCCTCCCCAACGTATTATTTCGTCTTCACTCTAATTGTCATCAGTATTCTCTTACAGGTGAGTTCAACTTATATGTATAAATACAATGAAAAGTCCCCCATCAATAATGGGCCCATATAGTTAATGACCACTTTTTAATCGGTGGGAGATGGCTTGAAAATTCAAATTTCATATGACAGTTTAAGTCTCTAATCAGAATTCAATCCTCATAATTGTTTAATAATAATTATTATTATATTAGTTTAAATGATTTCATTGTTCTGCGGGTCGTAGCATCAAAATATTTTACTATTTATTCAAATAAAAAAAATTCGCTTGACTCTGGGAAATAACCCAAATTTAACATCATTACATTTATCACTGAAAACATTACTTTTTTTCCAAAAAAAATCTAAAATAATAATAATAATATAAATTGTGTACCATTCAGCAATAAGAACATAAAATGCGCTGAAAAAAAACATTGAAATCAGAATAATGAAGTAAAATTATCAACAACTGTAAAAATAGTATTATTTACTAGCAGTATTATGAAATGTACTATAAAGTTATTTATAACATTTATCTTCGTAGGAGTGGTAGTTTTCATGATATTTAATGAAACAAATTCATAAAATGTTGGTACTGTACTGTTAAGAATTTTTTGGTTTATGAAAAACTATATCAGAGAAACGTAAAGATATCTATTAGTTCTCAAATTAAATATACTATAAAGTAGGACAAGGAGTGTTTTTAAAACAATCTTCAGATTTTTCCATTTTGTAAACTTTGACTACTACTAAACTCATCATTAACAGCCTTACGATGATTATTATCGCAAAAATGTACAGAATAATAGTCGTATATAATCTGACAAGCTTTCTTATGACTACCTGATTTTTTCTTTTTCAAATGGTCAAGTGCACCCTTATACTACTGCTTTATATTGAATTCAACTAGCTTTGATATGAGTGGGATATGTGTAGTGGGATAAATTTCTGCTCGAATAATAGTTCCTGAGATATTTGAGGAGAAGATGGTTGGGGGTGCGGTCAATGAAACACAAATAAGTATGATTAACTTATTTTAATGTGCCGACGTTTCGGCTAGAGTTTCCAGCCTTCTTCAGGGCTAAAAACAAAACAAGATAACAACCACAGTAAGTATAGAAAAATAAAAAAATATATAAAAAGAAAGTATAAACAAAATAATTTTACACATACAATGAATGGTTTTACAAAATAGAATTTATCTTATCATTTATCTTCCACGGTCAACTATCTCTCATAATTATGAATCCTCTATTTTGTAAAACCATTCATTGTATGTGTAAAATTATTTTGTTTATACTTTCTTTTTATATATTTTTCTATACTTACTGTGGTTGTTATCTTGTTTTGTTTTTAGCCCTGAAGAAGGCTAGAAACTCTAGCCGAAACGTCGGCACATTGAAATAAGTTAATCATACTTATTTGTGTTTCATTGACCGCACCCCCAACCATCTTCTCCTCATTTATCTTCCACGGTCAACTATCTCTCATAATTATGAATCCTGAGATATTGTATTAAACCAAAAGTTTTTTTTCCAAATATCGATGAATGAACATTCTGTGAATTTATTTTGACAAATATCATGAAAATTACTAGTCCTACGACAATAATTATTTGAAATTACTTTATAGTATATTTAATTTGAGTACCGATAGATATTTTTACGTCTAATAGTTTCTGAGATATAGTTTTCCTAAAGCAACAACTAGATACCAACATTTTGTGAATTTATTTTGGAAAATATCATAAATCTACTAATCTCACGAAGATAAATGTTATGAATTACTTTATAGCACATACAACAAGCTTTAGTTTGTTTGCTATTAGACATCTGTACATCTAATAATACCTGGGATATAGTTCTCTCAAAATTAATTAAATTAAATGTTAATTTTCATTTTATTAAACAGACTTAATAATGCGTTTTTTTTAAGTAGTTTACTCACTTTTACTGCAATATAGCATTTATAGCGTAAGACAACGCAGGGCAGCGATATGACCACTGGTAAAAATTGTTCGCAATAATGTTTATTTCTCTTTCTTTATTACAAATCCCACGATTAATTAGAAAAATAATAAAACTTGTTTACGAAATATATCATTTCTCTCCTCAATAGGAATTAATCACAATGAGATGTTCCTTTCCCAAATCTAACGGGCTTGGTTGGTGCATACAAAATTGATGCAATGGGTGCATTGCAGTCGGTAGAAACTAGATACCCTCAAGTTCTTGAACTGCATTCTAAGATTAAAAACGGTGGGTGTTACAAATTAACGATTCTTATGTGTTCTATACTATATTTGTTTATGTTTATTAACTTAATTCTTTATTTCTTTCACATTGATAGAGTGAACTTTGCAGATTTAGTTAGAAAGATAAGAGTCGTTATCTTTATATGATATGGGATGCATGTGCAGTGTATACCCATTATCAGTTATTTTATTCTCTAATACAGATTGCCAAAAAAAAAAGAAATATTTCATTGTGGGCCATATACGTCCGGTTCTTGATTTGAAATTTAAGACTCGAAATTTATTATCATGATTGGCGGAAACGATGGCCAATCTTTGAATTTTGTACATGTTAGACATAAAAGTCCCGACAAAAATGACCTAGTAAATACAGCTGAGAATATAATGTGAGAAGATATTTTTAATTTTAATAATTGTAAAAAATAATTCTATTAGTTGTATACATGAAAATATACCAGAATAATATGACTGGGGTGAAAAGGATTATATTTGAAAATAGCCAACGATTTTAGGCAAAAACGCTACAAATATGTTGAATATATATAAAATTAAAATGATATAAACACATATAATAAAAAAAAAAATTATTATATACTTTTATATTTAAACATTGTGGCTCAAATGATTTTTTCTTAATTATTTTGCTTGAAATTTATTATTAACAGTTATATTTACCTCTCTAATAATTTAGCTAATTTTCGCCCAGTTCTGTTTTCGATTCTGACACCAATGGCAATTCTATTTCAAAATTGGATACCATATTTAATTAAGTACTTTCTTTTTAACAAAACATAAGACGAGGTACAGATCAAAATGAATTTTTTGACAAAAATCATTTTGCAGAGAAATTTTCAATTATATTTGGCAAGAAATTTAATTTTTTTTTTTGGATCAGGGTGCTTCCGTAAATGATGTTCAGAACTTTTAAATTTATTTATCACTGAAAAATCAATGTCTTCCATTAGATATAGCATTTTTCTGGAACAAACTGAATTTTCTCTGATGTATATGAATGTATATGGATCTGTATCTATTCATATTCGTTTAAATTATAATATCCAGTGACTATCGACTAACTTACCAAGTGAAGACAGTTATAGCTTTGGATTAATAATTAAAACAAAATATTCATTTATTAAAAACTTCTATCCTTTCCTACTATTCAAGTATGACAGTCTAGACTTGTGGATATGATTCACTGCAGAACTTTCCCAGTGATTCACCATTACAATATTGGGGTGGGTGACCTTTGAGGTTTCGTGATTAGTAATATTAAGTATATTAATTATATAATACTTATTATATGTTATAATAATAA
>NW_027108041.1:21603-22059 GCF_000696795.3 Halyomorpha halys | reverse complement strand
ATATTTACAAAAATCAAAAACATAAAATGAAAAAAGACAATATTTACAAAAATCAATAACAATCTTAAAACAAAAAGCAAAGAAGTTTGGCGCCACTAAACAACCAAACAAACAAACAAAAAGCAATAAATAGAAAAATAACTAAATTTTCTGTAATCTAATCGAGTATGAGAACACTTCGGTTTTTTTTATTTTCATTGCCGGAAGTTTTAATTCTTCTATATGGACAGTTCTCCTCTTTTTGGGTTCTTTGATAGTTTCAATTGTAACAATGTTATATAACTTATAACTATCACCCTGAATTGTCCCTCGTATCGCTGTATCTCCTGTTAGACCCCCAACTTTCTGTATACGATCGTCCCGATTTGGATCGCTCCCATCCTGTCTGTGACCTTTAAATTCTTCCGCGCCACTCTCCTGGTTTTTTCCTTTTCCATTTTTTCCCGTGCATATATA
>NW_027108041.1:9842-21518 GCF_000696795.3 Halyomorpha halys | reverse complement strand
TATTCTGATCTCAATACAAAAAATAAAAAATAAATGTATTAATATTTAGGAAATTCTAACCTATATTTTTTACTATTATTTTTTTTTTTTATGTGCCTTTTATTAACCTATATTTATTGGACGATAGAGATTCCTCATATTTAAAACTATCAAATGATCCCAGTAGTAATGAAATTTTAACATATTTATTTTTTAAGCCTGTTGTGACTTGATATAATCTCTACCAGAACCGGATAACGTAACAACTGATAACATTATTTTTATTTTACAGAAGTGGCATAGACAGAATGGAAAGAGGTTCAAGACTATGTCAATATGTAAATAAAATACTTTTTTTTCCACTTTCGTATTTATTTATCAAATCGGTCTGGTGGGTCCTACATGGTCGTTATAGTATAGCATTTCCTAGTCAATTGAAATCATTTCCAAGTCATATTTAACCTTTTCCATTTCAAATGTAAACCTTTCCAAATCAATTGAAATTTTTTCTATTTCAAATGAAACTTTTTCCATTCCAGTTGTAACCAAACTGGACTTGAATTAGTTCATAAAAATGATATTTTATTTTTCAAACGTTGTAAGTTACTGCTGGTACCGGGAAATGGAATTTTGTAAACCAATTTTTGATGAAATCATCTGTCAATTCTAATTGTAGTTCGCGATTCTTAGGATCTGGTTATGGAATGATTTTTGTTTTCTTTTTTTGTAAAAGATGTTCTTTCCGAGACGTCAAACAGTAATGGCCCTAGTATTATTTGTAAAATAAGAAAATGTTTAAATATTTTGTCTAGTAATCTGGATTGGACTGTCTGGATGGTTTAAATTAAATAGCTAGTACTACATAATTATAAACAGCATAATAAATTTTCGGAGATAACGAATCAATGTCAAAGATGACAGAGAAGCAAATGATTTACTTTTATTTATAATATTACTTATTATCTTATATTTACGTATAGTCTCAAGCCCAAAGGGAAGGTAGTCCGAAAAGAATTATTTAGAAATCGAAACATTTCACATTAGTTTCATCATTTTCTTGGGATTCTTCGAGGATTTTAAGGGGGGGGGGAAGGTTCTGAAGAACTTCTATATTCCTCAAATGAATTTTTGTTTTTGGGTGTTTATGAAGTGTTTGGGTCTAACTCAGAGCCGATGGGTAAATTGGTTATATAATTTACGAGAAAAAACACAACAGTGTAACTTTAAGATGTTAAAGTAAGACTTTAGAGACTTTATAGGGAATTATAAAGCAAAATGAATAAGGCCCATGTTAGAGAATATCACACAATGTGGTAGAGATGATACTATAGTAAAGTATCATATCAACGTGTTCAAAAAGCATTACGCATTTCACTTTAACAAAACGTTTTTTTTTTCTCTTTGTACAAAGGGTTTCCCGTTTCTGGGTGAAATCAAAGTCATTCAGTGGAAAAGTGTCCTCCAACACTCACGCAAACTTTCACTAAATATTCTTTATTCAAAATAATTCCCTCTGTTTAATGTAATGTATGTTATTTCAATATTTTAAATATATAACTGACAAATTTTTACCAATTAATCTCAAACTTTATGATATTAATCTTATAATCAGGCAAGACTTTTTTCTATTTCAGTTGTCTGTTTCTGTTTCAAAAGCTCAGTATTTATACTTAGCACATTTACACCGAATTCTGAAAAAAATTAAATAACATTCAAATTCACAAAATATGAGTTAAACCTCTTTTTCCTGGAGTATCACTCGCTATCCTGCAAAAAAGTATTATTTTTTTTATAACAATCGAGATTCAGAATCTTCAAACCCAGGAGTTTTCAATCTTTTTCGGTTTCCGACTCCCTAAATAATCGGATTTTTTTCCGTGGCATCCCTAATACATTTGATTTTTTTCTAAATTTTTGACTTTATTGAAAAATTGGAAAACCTTCTTTTTTAAAAGCGATTATCCGGTTAACAGCGAAAAATTAAATTTACGTATTTCCTCCACTCCTGCCTGGTAGATATGGGTCTTAAGATTCAGAATCAGTTACCATCTGCATTTTTCATGAATTCCGTCGACTTTCGTGTTTAATTCGTGGATTATTAAGTTTTTATTACATCTGTGTGAAGAAGATGGTCGGGGAAGGAGGGGGGGGGTTTGCGGTCAGCAAATAAATAAAACTATTTATTTGTGCCGACGTTTCGACCTGAATTCTTCATTAGGGCTAAAAAACAAAAAAGAGATAATAACCATCACTCAGAGAAACAAAAAAAATAGTCAGAAAATTGTAGAAATATATAATTGGGTTTAATAAGTGTTCATGAAGACGAGAAAATGGAAATGTCTTGTACACGAATAGTGACCATAGAAAAAAAACGTAATGAACAAAGAAAAAGGTGGAGGGTGAGTAATATAGTAAGCCGTTGTGAAAAAAAAAAAGGCTAGTTTTGTTTGTCAGTTTTGTGATTAAGAGCGGAAGAATCTAATTGTATATAAATTCTTTGGGATAGGAGTCGTTTGTCATGGTTAGATACTGTGGCTAGAATGGAAGTATTGTCGAAATAAAATATGATTTAATCATAAGGAATGTTTGGGCAGTTTGGAAGCAATAAAGTTGGAATATTTGTGTTGGGTTATGCGGTCTTTAAGTAGATTTTTAGTTTCGCCAATGTAAGATGAGTTGTAATTAGGAGTGTAACAAAGGATACGCTATACAGCACAAGAACGGTTGGCGATGGAGGAAGGTAAGTGTTTATCATAAAGAAAGGGGATGTAAGGTAGTGAGTGATGTGCATAAGGGGATGGAAAGAGATTGTGGAGAATTCGGTGAAGAGGGGGTACGATTTTTTTACATTTTTATTTATTTTATTACATCCACTTATCTTGGCCGAAATGTCGGCATTTCTAATAAAAATAATATAAAGATGACTGCCTCCTGATTATTTTAACATTTATTTCTTTAGGATAGAGGTTTTAATTTTATGGAAGCCACGAGAGGTATTCTTTCAAAAGAAAAAAGAGAAGTAATTATACCTAACGTGTTTGAAATGGATTAAGTCCGTGTTGTATTGTTGTCTTGGATATTAGATAAAAATCTGAAAATGACGAATATTCCCAAAACTGTGTGACATGCTTAAATTACTATACTTAATAAGTGATGATATGAAGTAGAAATGGTTTTTCGTGTTTTCACGCCAAACAATCAGCGTATGGAATAACTGATATTCAAAACATGCCGGAGGTAATAAATGAACCCTCTGTTAACTGGCTAAGGTTGAAGATAATATACAACAGCCTCAAACAGTCTCTTATCTCGTAAATGTGTTAGTTCCCTATTCATATATTCTATGTTTTTGTCAGTAAAATCGTCAATAAAGAAAAATTTATGCCTTAAGATAAGCCCATGGCCGACATAGACCTGATTTTCATAAAGATCGCCTGTCTCATCGCTTAGATTTCCATAGAAAGCAGTAAGAATGCAAATAAGGATTGTTAATTAGGTAAACTAGTTTTTATTATAAAGTAGCTCATGACAAGTGTCTGCTTTAATGTGCTGTTTTCGAATATGAAAACACCAAAATATATAAATTAGTCACCACTGATGCTAAGATTTATTTAATTCTTCCTTACTTGCGACGCCCCCGAAATCCCATTATCAGTCCCTAGTTTAGGCTATCTTTAAAATATTTACTGATAACGAGTAAAGAAATATTTTAAAAAAAATTTAGTTAAATTGAACTGCTTTGAAAAAGTGGCCAAAATTAGGAGTCGGCGAGGAGATATTTAAAAATATATATATATATATAAATGTATAAATATATAGTGTATATAAATATGCTATTTCATATAAAAATCCAATAAATTTGAACATTACTGCTGTAAAAAAAACATTTATTTTTTCCGAAATTTATCATGTAGCGTGATATTAACTAATAATAGTTGGTATAACCCTTTTCAAAATGAGTAAGACAATTCTTTTGGTTTACTGACTCCATGATTAGCTTTAGTGTAATTATATAACGTTTATGAAAGAAACGGATTGTCAAAAAAACAAAAGAAAAAATAATCGTATCAGTTTTCGATACTAATAAAAATTAACAAGTAAGATTAATTTATTTTCCATTTATCATAAATTAGCTACATAAATAACAGTAGTTCGCGTGAAAGAGGAAGTAGGCTATAGGAGCGTGACATAAGCATAGGAGCATGGACTCAGGCTGTGATGGCTGAAACACTACTCATCCGATAAGCCCATTATGATAATAAATATTTATATATTGCACTTTAGTCAATATTGTGTTATAAAGATTATCAAAAGGTTCATTAAATAAATAAATAAAGTATTAAATCGTATTTGTCATTGTTATGTATAAAGCAACAACAAATATGATCTGTCAGATTTGGCTACAACCCATGAATGGTCAGGGGTTCAGTACTTTGTAAAGAAGTACTGTTACTAAACCAACGGTTGTGCAAGGAGGTGATTTGGTTCGAATCATGCACGACAGCCAGATTTTTACCCAATTAAGGGTACCCAATTTAAGAGCCTGGGTGGACCCCAGGAGGGCTCTAGAACCCACAGGAGTTGACTCACAGCGACAGTGTAACAGAAAATAATTTTTTGTCCAGCCAGATTCGAACTCGGGTCCTTAGAATTAGTAGCCACACGCAGTATCCCGTGGCTACCGCACTCCTAATGCTTATGACTAAACACAAGCATAAGATCCAAGGATTGGAAATGAGGTACTTACATTTGTCAAAATGCCATTTAATTTAGTTATCCCTCCAAAAAATAAAGAATAATAAAATATCTAAGTTTAAATGAAATAAACCGTATCCAATCTAAGTCTGAAAACACACTTTATTTCTTTAAAATCCAACATTTCAACCAATTCAGCCATCCTCAAGGACAATCTTAAATACAAATTTACACTTATATCAATAATTTAAAATATTTTTGCAGGTTATTCTACCAGGCCAACAATTTCGGTCAAAATTACCCTATTTTGTCACTCTCCACATTAAATATTAAAACTTTTAATTACAAATCAATTTAACACTAAATAGTAAGTATTCTTTGTTATTCAAAAAATTAATATTATCAGAAAATAAGAAAGTGATTGTAGTATTCTTATTTTGTGATAATATTAATTTTTTGAATAACAAAGAATACTTACTATTTAGTGTTAAATTGATTTGTTATTAAAAGTTTCAATATTTAATGTTAAGAGTGACAAAATTGAGCAATAGCCTGCAAAAAGTGTTTAAATTATTGATATGTATTTATATTTATATTATATTATATTAGATTTATATATGTATAAATTTGTATTTAAGATTGTCCTCAATGATGGCTGAATTGTTTGAATTTTAAAGAAATAAAGTGTTTTGAGACTTAAATTTACTTTATTTAAACAATAATAACCAGTCTCAAGAAAGTAGAAAGATTATAATGTAAGTATAAAATGTCTAAGATTGGGTCTAGACAAATAAGACAGTTCTACAATTTGGAGACAGTTCTTAGGACAATGTTGAAGTAAATTAAGCATTTTTACATATGTTTTTTGTTACTTTCGTTATTGTTCAGCTCAATGGAAAAGTTTTACAAATAAAAATTATTATTAAAAAAATTGCAAATTTGTAAGATATCTTACAATAAATACATCTAAGTAATAATATTTAATTTGTTTTTTAAATGAATAATAATAATATATATACAAACAATGCTGGAAACAGAGCTTTATTAAATGATTTGCCACAATTTTTGTGTTGGTAAACCATTATATTTTATATATATATGGAGTAGAGCTAATACTTTAATGTATAGATCATTTAAAATAAATTTCTATACATATAATAACCGTACAGTAATTCTGTGTCTCTTATTTTTTCAGATTGCTGTTGGTATTTGCCTAATATTTAAAGGAAGATTTGATCTGAAAGGAGATGAAAAAAGGATACAAGCTAATGCTATAAATAATTATGTCATTGTTGGAGTTTTCTTGGTCACTGTTATCAATGTGTTCATTGCAGCCTTCAGTATAGGACCAGAAGCAGCTCCACCCAACACTACCACATTGTAGCCCTGTTCCTTGTCTATCGGCAGATCTACATTTTATACACCTATATTTATCTTGATCTTTAAAAGTGCTGTGATAAAGAGTGTGATTTTCTATAGTTGCTAAGAACAGATATTAAAAGCACTCATAGAAAATAATAATTTTTTTGGTGCTTTTAATTTAAGTTTCAATGCAACAATAACTTGTGAGGAAATGAAGTGGGATGGCAGTGTTTTATTAAAAGAACAATAGCTGGACTTCTAGAAGAGCTTTTCAATTAGAGGATATTTTTAGTATATAAATTTAAATAAATAAAAAACCAACCATGATCTGTAACTAGGTTATTGCAATGGTCAATTTCTCAGATGTTGAAGGTATCAATTTCTAACCAGTAAAAACTATAAGTAAAATACCTACCTCTGATACCATGATGGCAGAGAGTGTTAAGGTCTTACCTTAGCAACCTTAAGTCAGAAGCAGCACCAGTTCGAATTCAGCCTGGGTGGGCTGAAATATATTTCATAACGGATTCTTGAAACGAATCTTGACTTGGTTGGTAACTTGTAGGAAAACCTCTCCATATGCAAGAAATGGCCAAGTAGGGAAAAAATAAATAAAATGTTTAGTTTAGGTCTACAAAAATGTTTTTAATGATATAAAAAAAAACCAAAGAGAAATAATAAATAAGGAAACTAAAGTGCTGAATAAATTTGTATTTAAAAAAATAAAATATACACTTAAATATCCGTGAAGTGAAGAATTTTTTATTTGTATAATTTGTAAATAGTAATATTGGTACCTATTGGCCTGAATTTATTTCTAACAAAGAACTGATGCAGATGATTTACTTTATGCCAATAGAAGCACTGATGAAAAAAAGAAAGAGGAAATGGATTGGCCACAGCTTTAGGAAGCAAAACAATTCCATAGAGAATCCCCATTCCAATGCCCTTGATCGGTATCCACTGAGTACTTAGGATGAATAAGAAACAGACGGAAGAGCAAGGTGATGGGAGAGATTTATGAGGTATGAAGACATTGGAGTGAAGTTAAGAAATTAGCATCGCATAGAGATCAATGGCAACAATTCACCCCTTTGCTCCAATGGGAGTTAGAGGATTTATATGTATACATGTTAGTGATATCCATTGATAAAAAGAAAGTATTTTACATCATGTAAAAGATTGGTCTAATTTTAAAATAAATTATTTTTTTTTTAATTAAAAAGTTTCATTTTGATTACTGTTTTATATTTTACATGGAATCATTTAAATAATGATTGCACATTGAAATCATTTTCAATGATATTTAATTTATCTTATATTATAAATCACTTCAATTTCATATCACTGTAATTATAATTAAAGTAAGTTAAGTACACCAAATATTAAAATGTATACATGTACATTATGTAATTCATTATAGTTATATTTATTTATTTATGGTATTTTTTAATTGTCTTCTTTTGAAAATTGTATACAATTTTAAGCTGAAATTACTGTCACATTTGTTTCAGAAAACAATGGTAATATATTACATGCAGTATAATAGTACATATATACATATGCATTTACAATTATATTATCTATTTAGTTATCTATAAATAAATTCATAAAAGGAATCAATCATGAGCTACAGATAATTCAATTACTTTGTGTTTGTGTTTGAAATTTAATAAATCTATTGCAATGCTGATGATACAGTAACAGAAAAATTGAATATACCAATGATATAGAATGTAAAATTCAGTTTATATTTAAATAAATTATAATTTTTTAAATAAATTATTCTTTATTCATTCACCATGTACCTGTACACGAAATTGATATTTTGTATACAGATAAATAATAGAAACAATAAGGGATGAAATATAAAAAAAAAAAAAAAAAATCTAAGATTCATGAGAGTAAAGATGAAAAGATTCTGTGAAAATATTTTAAAAAGAAATATTTTTATTTATTTCAGTGTGATTTCTGTAAATAATAATTTTTTTTTTTAATTTCTAGTATAGGTGCTATTTCTATAAATTCACATTGACATATTTCTATTTCTTACAGTCAGAATCTAGAAATAAAAACTTATAGAACATAGGATGTGCGTTTTATTATATTTTTTTACAAGGCTTGATGGAAATCGTCAGAAGACACAGCCCGTACCTATCAGTTTGAGATTTTTACCCTATGAGATTTTTACCCACTAAAAACACATCCCTACACCTGTTCTTTTCTTTCACAGGCCACCATTAGGCACTACTTCATGGAAGGAAATGGCTGAGCACTGCCTTATGCTTATCCTCTCTACAAGGGACATTCATATGTCGTCAGAAATATGTCGATTCTTCTTCTTTCAATAATTGGAAGAGGTGACCTCTTCTAGCCTTTCTTCCAACCTCTTAACGGTAACTGGCAAATTTCTTCACTGCAGATTTGGCACTGATATAGTTCGTGTGAACATTAAACCAGAGATGTGCATCAATCATGACTCCTATTTTAAATTTTTATTTTGTTATTTTAAATACAGCTGAGAACGAATCTCGGGCCTACCAACTGTGATAATGACAGTCTCGGTTTGCTTCCTACTAGTGACAAGGAGAGTGTTGGTCTTGTGATCAGCAAGTTGCAGGCCTACCAAAGAAAGCCAACCTCGTATTGCAGCAATATCTTGATTGGCAGTGAGGGTTACTTCTTCTAAGTACTTTGTCGCCACCACCACTGCAACATCATTTGTGAATCCCACAACTGTAGCTCTCTCTGGCATAGTCAACCTAAAAATTCTGTCGTACATGACGTTCCACAGAAGAGACCCTAGTATGAAGCCCTGTGGGACACCACCAGTCACCTTGTATCACCTTTGGCCATTGTCTGAAAGATAAAACAGAACTCTATCCTAAAAGTAGTTTCTCACTCTCATAAGATAGGCTGGTACTGCCATAGTCTGTAGGGCATCCAATATGCAGATCCACCAAGCAGTGTTTAAAGCATTTTTGATATCTTGGGTGATGGCACTTGGCACCTCTCCTCATTTTTTAAATTAATGATAGTAATATTTTTAGTCATAGCATCATTTTGATTTATTTATTAAAGTAAGTTTTATGCTCAGGAATATATTAATGACACCGGTGTATCTGAAGAAAAAACTATTTGAGGAGAATAGCTTTCAGTCAAACACACAATTGGACTGATAATGTTTTGTAATGAGTGACTTACAAAATTAACAATAATTTATAAACAAAGTCAGATTACTGGAAACTAATAGATTTCATTCCAACAGGGAGACTGCTGTGATAATTATTATTGTCATAAACTATAATTATTAGTTATCTCTTAGAAACCACTTATCTTTCTTTATCCATCAACTGAACTATCTTATTATCACTGTTAAAATTCTGTTAATCTCCTTAGTTAGTACAAAAACCATATTAAGAATTCAGAAATAAAGAGTGATAAGTGATAATTTTTAACAATTTATGCTATTCCAGGTTTTGATATGGAATCATAAACTTTGTGGTTTATTTTCAAAGCTGCAAATTTTGAAACTTGATACACTTAACACCAGTTGAGATTAACCAATTTCATATCAAAAGTTGCCTAAACATACATTTTTAAAGGTATGTACCTTATTGACCTTAGCTTTAAGATAAGAAAAAAATCGTCGGGATGCATTTTCAATGACGCTGATGAGTTATTGGACACTTCACTGACCCTACCCTGATTGGGTTCTCCTTATGTAGATTATAACAGTACAAGTTACTTCTGAAATATTGAAATGCTGAATTACTTACTTACTTAACGTACTACTAGGTGAGTAAGGGCCTCTTTCAGCTTTAACCTCCAGTTATATATGCTTTTCTGTCCGCTCTGCTGCTACATTGCCATTAATATATATTGATCCGTGAAATTCTTGATTTTTTTTTCACATCTCAGAAGCATTAGGTGATATTCCAGCATTCAGTGACCTAATAGTCCTCTATGTTTCATCATACCTGTGGATAAAACAAATGTGTAGAGATGTTCTGTTTTTTTTTTTCCTCTGATGAAACATCTCATGTTTGGTAGTAAATGCTAGTTCCCAATGAAGTACAGTTGTAGTTTAGATCTCTCAATATAAACTAATTTGAAAGAACTGAAACGAAACAAAAGAATAATAATAATTAAAAAAATATTTATAAGTGAAACATCTAAAACGCTCTCAACATGTGAATAACTGCATGTTTAACTTTGTGAAAACACAAAGGTAACAGTGATGGAATACCACAGCATTACAAAAAGCCACAATTGTTATTTTAAAAATGCTAGAATTATTGAAAAAGAAAAAAAAAAAATAGTAAGTTAAAGGAAGCTATGCATATAACAAAATTCATTACAAATACTATTAATTATTAAGCTGACACAAAGAACATGAACATAAATTATGCAGATATAATAAATAAATTACAGTTATATTAGCATCAAATTTACAATAGTCCTAAAAAAACAGAAAGATAAAATAAAAATTTAAAAGGAAAGATCCAGAAGGAGACAATGCCATAACAATAGAAATAGAGGAGAGGATTTAAAGGAATTGAATTAGGGATTTTCGCCTAGGGTGATCGTGAAAATGAAGAAAAAACAGTAGTGTAGAGTATAATTTAACTAAATCATGACAAAATATTTTGTATAGATTAAGACAATGTAAACTATTGAAGTTAGAATGAATAACTATTTTATTTTTATAAAGAAAAGGATATGAAATATATATTTTATCTAATAGTGAAGTTTCAGGTTCTTACGTGGAAAATAATGATTAACCTTCCAAACCAAAAACATTGTATAAAAAAAAATAATAATTGAGGTGTAGATAGTTGACCGTAGATTAATGCCTGTAACCTATAATAAATAATAATGATAACCTAATAATGAACCTATAATAAAATTATTATTCTTTTCAGTACTTTTAAGTTATCAATTATTTTTCAAAGTAGCAATTTAAATAATTCCAATGCAAAACTAAATTGAGCTTAATATAAAAGTTTTTAATAAACAATAATGCACATATATTTTTTTAATCAAAAATGTATTCATTAATATTAAACTAATTAATTAATATTTAATTATTATTCATTGGTATTAATTACATGAATAACATAAAATATTTTCCAATTAACCATAATATTATATAGCAAATTGAAGCATATATAAACTTAACTTTATAATTAAGTAAATTGGTTTTATAATAGTAATACAATAAAAAAATACACTTCTCCTATTATGTAAAAGAATCATTCTTGGATATGATATATGTAAGCATTAAAACACTACTGCCTTAATTTTCCATTAAAATTATAATAGCATAATTTGAAAATAAAAACATAGTGATGATTTAATGATTTATTTTTTTAGACATAAAAATGTAATTTTATTTTTCATCGATTAACAGTTCAGTGAAAATAAACTTTAATAAATATCAAGACTTTTTTTTCCAATTAGTGAAGAAACTTTTATAAGGTTTCAAATATTTTTTTTTTTAAAAATACTATATTGAACATTTTTTTATAGTTCAAGTATTTCTTTGATCATTATTATTTTTTCTTGAAGAAGTTTGTCGGGGGGGTGCGGTCAGCAAAGAACAACATAAATAAACAAAACCATATTTATTTATTTTAT
>NW_027108041.1:8533-9022 GCF_000696795.3 Halyomorpha halys | reverse complement strand
GCTCAATTTAGTTTTGCATTGGAATTATTTAAATTGCTACTTTGAAAAATAATTGATAACTTAAAAGTACTGAAAAGAATAATAATTTTATTATAAAAAATTAAAAGGAAAAAATTGAAGTTCAATGTGTCAGCCATAAATTAAATTTTAAAAATTCACAATTAGATGGTTATGAAAATTTCCATTAAACTTTAAAAATTGTTGGACATACATCATTCTTTCTTTTAGATATGAATTGGAACTGATTTGATAAAAACATTCTTGGTTAAAAGGTAAAAAAAATTAATGAAACAGAGATCTAAAACATAACAAATGATAACTGGAAATGAAGTTACCACTGGATAGTACTATTTATGCCTCAGACGAAGGCACTACAATTTTAATTTTCACAAATATACATACATTCTTCTATTGGACTCTTTAAATGTTTTGGCATGTTTCCTGTGAATTAATGTTAATTTTTATAATTTAACAAGTTAAATTTAATTA
>NW_027108041.1:2047-8475 GCF_000696795.3 Halyomorpha halys | reverse complement strand
AAATGAAATAAATAAAAACTCGATATCCAAATAAATAAATAAAATTAAAATTCTTAACATATCTTTTGTTTACTTTATTTTTATCTTACCTTGCTTGAAGCAATTCAGACTTTGGCAGAACAAGGACTATGCTTCCCAATCCAATAAGCACCCATATATATATAAGGTTCTTAGGCTTCATTTACTTCACAAATCTTTACCTTTTCTATCTGTGGGACTTTCGAAGTTTCAGATTGATCTCTCCTCCTACTGGCACAAGTGTCAAAATGGTCTGGTCCAATTTATACCTTCTACTTTTACTTGAAAAATTTAGTTTATCAGAAACATTATTGCAACTGTCAAGAGATATGAAAATATAGGATGGAACATTGCAAGTGTTTAAAGCTGAGTTAGCTGTGAGAAATCCTGGATTGTAGGAGTAAAGGATCAGGATTCTCTTGAAATGCGTCCTGAGTACCTCTTAGATTGGGAGATTTCTTGTGAATCTTTATTTCTGATTGATATTCCTGACCATTTAATGTATTTTCTATGCATAACAATCAAAAAGTTTGTTAGAATTGTCTTTGTTTCCCAGCTTATTCACCAAAGTGAGCCCATCCTTACTTTCAAAGAAAATATGTAGTCTTCTTCCTATACCTAACTTTTTCAACACTATTTTTTTTTTTTTTCTCTTGGCTCTATTCCAATTCAAATCATCGAAAAGCTACAAAAATTACCGATATTAACCTACTAATATATATCTCTCTTTCAAACTTTTTTTTTATTAATTTATTTAAAAAAAATATATATATCTGCACCACTACAACCAAGTTCTAAGTACAGACTCATGGCTACAGTGAAACAGGAAATAATTTGTATTTGTATTTATATTAAAAGGTTTAAAGTTTACAATGTATACTTTGGCATTTGTGGAAACATTGTACCATCAAAGAGAACAAAATGGAAGCCTGGAATGACTAACACAGAGATGGGCAAAAATGAGCTATAGTTGAAACTACGATACTTACGAATGGGTACGATATTTATTTCTCAATGGTTCATTGATAAATAAGAGTCATATCCATGGAAATTTTAGCTATTAGTTTCAACTATAGCTGATGTTTGCCCATCTCTGGACTGACTTATTCCCTTTTCTTTGTGTTTATTTTCTTTATTGCAGTATTCAAAGCATTTTACCATTATGTCTTGGTATTATGTATTATGTAGGTCACACATTTTTCAATGATAGATTGCTGTAGAAAATTGGTATTATTATTTAGTTTGTAAATATTGTAAATAAAACATTAGATGGCGACGCTGCTCCTCTGACAGGAAACCTTTGTTTGAAGCAGTCGAGTGTGACGTCTGTTAATGGAAACATATACTCTCTGTCTTTATAAAACCCTCCCTAAATTCCACAATACCAATTCCTGTGAACACTGTGGAGGAGATTAGAAAATTATTCCTCCTTCACAGTTCTATTGTACTTGGTAAGGTTGTGAAAAAAAAGTTTGGAATTAATCAGTTTAACTGGAAATCAGTTGTTAAATTTGGAATTAGTCTTTTTGCTGATGTATTCCTCTGAGTAAAACTGAATATGGAAAAGGAATTAATTTGTAAATGAAGTATTTTTTTACAGGTAGTCATCAAACTGGTTTAGGATAATTGAATGATAGGATTCAGATCTCAATTGTATTTGTTCAGTTGATGTGATACATTTTTTCCAGATAAACCACTGCACATCATTATGTTAGAAATGTGTATATGTCCCCTAAAAATTGCTCTTCACAATTTCATTCATTCTTCTAGAACCAACCTCTCAGAACAGGTGGTAGTTGATTTCATCTACAATCATTCTATTACTTATTAAACATTTGCATAATGATTGTGATTGAAAAATGAATAAGTTAGTTTATAAACATCACTATTATCACTGCCAATACAGATGTCTCATGTCAGTTTGTTGCTCTGCAGGAGCCAATATAGATCTATTGTAATTTGCAATTTCATCAAAGACATTTTGTAATTCAGCTAACATCAGGATTGGGTGAGTGAGAATGCTGTCTGTTATTTATAACTCATCCACAGGTTAATCCACTAAAACTATTACTTTTATGCAACATTACTTATGGGTGTTTGTTCAATAGTGTTCAACAAATTTTTAACCAAAACTTATCAGAGGCTCTGATTGTGAAGAATCCGCTAGAGGTGAATTTTTGAAATTCTACAGGATACTTCATTTTTATTATTATTATCTACAGGATACTTCAAGAGTTAGCACATGTTGCATAGTAGGTAAGCACATTTTTAATGATTACTTCAGAAGGAATTTCTTAAAGTACAGATGTTCAGGAAGGCAGCAAAAAATGAAGGAATGTTGTTATGTACACCGACAGTATCGGACCAAAATAAACAAATCTGATGTATTATCAGCTTAGAATTATGTAAACATCATTAAAATAAAATTTAACATCTATTTTAAAATTTAACTTTATTAAAATTTACTTATTTATAGTGTGTTGAAAATTTGTTCTTCCTAAAATAGTTATTTCCAAAGAATTTATGTGAATTCACTAATTATATAAGGATAATACATATATAATTGGTTATATATAATATAACGAATATTTGATTACTATATATATATATATAACTAATAATTGGTTATATATATTCATTTCACTAAAATTGTTATTTCAATATTTATCAACATCCATTTTAGAGTAATTACGAATATTTTACATGAATCTTGAAATGATCAGGAAACATAATCCTATAAAAATTAATACATTTTGTACTTGCGATAAAAAACGTCAGTAGGGAACAATTGGCGTATCTAACTTTTTCGTTTTTTAAAAATATTTATGCAAATAATAATTAACCATCATCTAATGAGTTGTTCGGAATTTTCGTGTCAATTTCGCCCCACCTTAAGCAAACTAACTCCTTTTTTGAGCTACCTCTTGGAGGCTAAAAAGAGATATTTTTTATCCGATTAAACTCTCTTGCTGTTGCTCAACAACCAGCGGTTTGCCAATAATCGTACAAAGCATATTTTAAGGAGAATACAATTTTTTTTTCAAGATTCTGTTGAAACTAAGTTTCATATTCTTTTGCTTCAGGTTGCAGAAATTACAGACCACCTTACGTTTACAGGAGATTTAAACTTTCACATCACACCCCTTTAGTTTAAATGGCGTATTATTTAATGTTTTGGTAGAATAAACTACAAAATAATTCGACTAACACTTAATCAATTAGCAATTTAACACCACTATAGAGGTAGAACTGGCTAAGCGTGATGAGTTCGCATCAGTAATGTGTTCTGGTGGAAATGTGTCTTTTTTCTCAACATTGCTTCCCCAGCTATATTCAATTTAGTTTTGCTCTGGCCTCCTCGCAACGGTAAGAATGAGTGTTTCTCTCACCAGTACACTCCTAGTGTGACATCTTTTTTGTCTCATTTGAGCATTTTGCTATCCTAGACACACCCTGCGTTTCTTATTTTCGATTTTGAACCAAAGAAGATCTTAGACCTTCTACGAGATTTTGACACTCCAACCTCTGTGGGAAAAGCTAGAGTTTACAATTTCAATTTCAATCTTGAAGATTTTTTTATCATCACAACCAATTATATAAAAAAAGGATAGCACAGACCTTCTACCATGAGACGGATGCTCACGGGACACCTCTTAGGGGGCAAAACATAGGACACTCTTGTCGGGTTAAATAATGCTTTGTCACGATTTTCGTTTTTTGAAGTAGGTTTTCAAATTTCAAAAACTATTCAGGTTTTCAAATCATTGGAGGATGATAACCCTCTACCCTCCCTGTAATGACGCCCCTGCTCAAAGGGAGAGTATATAAAAACATTAAAAAATTACTATAATTCTGGCATAATACTGGCCTGTTATAAGAATAATTCAAATTCTGTGACTACGCAAACAGTTGCATTTCGCCATCCAGTGTTGGAACAGGGACAAAGGTGGTAAGCCGGGTCTCGAAGTTCAAGGAGCCAAATTACCAAATTCGATTTTCCCAACTTTATTTTCGTTCTTGCAACTAACTCTGAGATTTAAAAAAATACTAGGAATAGCCATAATTATTAAATTAAAATAGAAGACGAAAAAACCTGTTTATTTTTGGACAAATATATTTTTCACTTACAATAAATACTTTTTAAATATTTTTTTAGAACAGAATATTTTATACTGGAGCCTAAAAGTTTGGTGCTTAGGTTTACCAAAATATTAAGAAAGACAACAGGGGACCTTATCAATTACAGATTTGTAGATTTTGGTAATAATACTACATATATATTCTACTTGCATGGAAATTTCGAATAATTAAATCAATTGTTGACTGATGTTGAATGTACGTTTGCTGATCATACCGTCATAATTTTTTTGATTACGAAGTTATTTAAGTTATTCTGGGAGAATAGTGTATGGACAAATAAAGATTACGACTTGTTATATACATAAATTTGTTAACGTTCTTTTATTTTGAAAAAAAAGTCATTATTTTGCAGTATTGGCATATTTTATGAATAAATTATCTATTTATCTCCAGTTCTTAGAGTTCATGAGTTTCTAGCTCACATCCTATTCATCGGGACCTTTGATTACTTTCAATAAAAACCATCGGCAAGAAATAATAAAAACAATTAAATCAGTGTAGAATTCCAGTATTTTAACTGATATAAAAATTTTGAATAAATCCCTGGTCGCTCTTCCATTTCCGATAATAGATTCTTCATTCTGAAAAGTCTGTAACGTCGAAAGCTCAAATAAAAAATAAAATTTTTATTATTTTTGTATTACATATTATTTAATTTATAACAAAGATACTAAGCGAGGCATTATATAAAAATAGTTAACTAGGAGAAATATTCTGTTGACCCTTTTCATTTCGCATAACATTGATTCGTAGAGTTCTCTGTCAAAACAGTTATTATTGTCCTTGCAAACATAGCAAGACTTGGTGGATTGATTAGTTTGCCAAACATGGCATCAATAATACACTCGCTACCAAAACGGAGGAACCGTATAAGAGCTGAGGCATGATAGTTGCATATAAAGTGGAAACTCGTCACATTTCCAAGCATATAAACTCCACAGAAGAAGTTTGAATTTAGTCTTTTATAACTTGCCTCCTATTAGACCTGAAATTTTCAGATTTATATGAAATAAATATATAGATGCGTAATATATTTATATAAAAAAATGTATTCAGTTTCGCAAGTACATTGGTTGTTGAATTAATCAGGTTTTAAAATATGACGTTTCTATTGGATTAAAATATCAAAGTGAACTAGTTCCTTTGTTAGAAGTTTGTTAAAAACACTTGTTTTGACAGAAGAAAGCTTTTTTTCTATTCAAAGTTAAATATTGTTATAAAATCAGAAATTTCTTCTTCTGTATCACTAAATGTTTGATTTATACTATTAAAAAAAATACATTTTCATTTTAAAATATGTTTCAAAACTTTTTTCCCCATAATTATCAATTAGTTCGTCACAATAGACCAGTCATTGAAATATTGTTTCCTATCATAAGTGGAAGAAATACTCCAACAATTTGGAGTTGTTGGAAGTGCAATATCTTGAACGAAATTAAAGTCGATGGAAAACGCATTAGTAATAATATATGATACTATTATATCTAAGAATATTTTTCAAGTATATTTGAAAGAATCCGATTAGAGGTATTAACAAAATAAGAGGGCGAAGAAGGATTAAAATAAAAATTGTGAGGTGATCGTATGAGGCCGTTTGTAGCTGAGGGAGTTGATGCAACACCTTAGTAACCTCAAGTTTATAGCAGCGCCGGATCGTATCCAGCCTGGACGTAGCGCAGTTGTCTTTTATTTCGTGGCCTCTCAATGAATGAAAACATGTTCTGGATAGGATGGAGGGGAGAATATGTAGAAGAAAGTGCTAAGCGCATTCCTCACCTTTTTCTTCATCTGACATTATCTAGGGCACAACTGCTGGCGAAATAGTGAGAAATACATATATAGTTCTAAAAATCATCAATAAGAGATTTATATTTTATTTCAAAACTGTGGGATTTTTCTTTTTTCAGTTTATTTGTTAGAAATATAGGAAACATAGTTGATATTTATTAATTAGCAAAGACAAATTAGTTGTATAAGGGTATATTATGAAGCAATACAATACTTCGTGTACATATTATATTTCGTGAAAAACTAGGTAAGTCGAATTGCCTAAAAACCATTCTCGGAACTTCTTGAGTGGAGTTAAATTGGTAAAGTCTAGTTGCTTTCCATTGAGAATTTCTAATCAATGGAAAGCAACCAGAAATAACCGATTTAGCACAACTTGAAGCTTCCTAATGACGGTTTAAGCCCAGTTATAATAATTTTGTAGGGCAATTCGACTTACCTAGTTTTCTGGACTCCTACATATTTATGAAATAAAAACTTAT
>NW_027108041.1:0-1997 GCF_000696795.3 Halyomorpha halys | reverse complement strand
ATATATATGGATGGCCTCATAATATATATAGTAAGCAAAATAACCCCCAAAATGTGACTACAAGCAAAAAAAAAAAGTAAAATATAAAAAAAAATCTTACAAAAGAAAAACAAATGCTAACTAACATATGACTAATTAGTACAAAAAAAAAAATTGATGTAAGTTTCAAGTGTATAAATATAATAAAATAATACTATTTAAAATGTAATTAAATAAATATCAAGTCTGAAAAAATTCTTTAATTAAGAAATATAGTAAATAAAAAACACTGTTGTTCATTACAGATAATTAAAATATTTTTTAATTGACGAAATAGAAAAGGCAAAAAAAAAAATTCTTGATAAACCGAAAGTAAATTGAAATATTTTGAAAAATACTGGAACATAAAAGCATGGTGTAATCACTAATAATAAACAAACAAAAAGAAATTCAAAATAAATGCTGAAGTAAGTTAGGTGAATAGTTTCTTTTCTTTAAGAAAATTCAAAATAATATAAACACTGACTTAAACGAATTAACAATGATACAATATTGAAAACAGAATGCAGAGTACTTCTTTTTATAAATAAGTTATATTTAATTTATTTCTTTTTTTGTTCCCTTAGTAATTTTTATTTTATTCTTAACCGTATAAATTGTATCCTCTCTGTATTTCTTTTCCAATGATCTGTCACAAATATTGAATTTATTATACAAATTTTATTTAAATTTATGGACTCATCCAATGTTATTACTTCCGTTAAGCACACATAAAAAAAAATAATAATAAGGAAACAAAGTTATGAATAAATGAAAATGTAGAAATAAAGTATAATAAAATAGCAATGATAGTAAAAAAGTCTAAACAAATAAACATATTAATAAGTAATAAAAAAGTAAAAATAAATCGATAGGTTTCAAAAGCTGTAAATCAATAATTGGTGCAATTGAAAGATGTCATGATTGAGGAAAAGAATCACTAAAAATAGAAAAGAATGAAATAGAAATAAGTTATATATGCTTGAAATTTGTATGGGAAAGACCAATGCTTCCTTTTCTAAAGCGTATGCTTTTATATATTGAAATAAAAGTAGAGTAAAATAGAATAATTTGAGACATAAAAATTGGAAATCAACAGAGCCGTTCGCTAAAAAAACAAAACAACGATACACATTCAGAAACAGCCAAATTGCAATGAATTAATTAAGCCTTTAGCTCAAAATATTGTAATATAAGCACAGACAGACTAAACCTAACCTTTTTCAAAATGTTGAGCACGACTTTTTTCAAAACATTCACGATATCTAGTTCAATAATTTGAGCCATCAAAAATAAAAATCGGCCGAACCGTTCGCATATTACAATAAATACCCAAAATTAATGCCTATACGGATAAGATTATCTATGAAATCCGTAAACATTAATTTTCACAATATTTATTAGTGACTTTTTTATTTTTGTTCTTACCTCCTTTATTATAAATAACAATATTAACATATATCTAAGTATATACATTCGAATCAGCTGATCAGATGGAGCAGGCTGCCCTCTTGGCCTCAAGCTATGACTCGGTGACCTCCTAAGTGGTGTAAGTGCATTAGACGTCCCCTCAGCATCCTTCGCTGCATAGCTCGAGGTCAAGAGGGCAGCCTGCTCCAGCTGATCAGCTGATTCGAATGTATGTATAGAGAGGAACCAGACCTTTTCTAGTTTAGTCTTGTGATGACCATCGATAGTTTTGGAAGCTGGTCAGGAACTTTGTCACCAACAGACGGACTACTTACTGCTGGGAACGATCTGTTGACGTCTGGGGAGCAGGCTGCCCTCCTGGTCTCAAGCTATGCAGCAAAGGATACTGTGGGGACGTCAGTAGAGGGAATATGGGGGAGCTGGTGCACCGATTTGTGCATCCAATCAGAAGCCAGCATTTTGATGACGTCACACATGGCGGGAGATTTGAATTCAAATATTCGGCCCGACCCACCCTTAACCACCCACGTGGTCTGTCACGTGGTCTA
>NW_027108040.1:3293-4441 GCF_000696795.3 Halyomorpha halys | reverse complement strand
TTAGACAACAATTGCATGAAAGGAGGTCTGCTCTCGTGGCCTGTGTAGTTAAAGTACTTTTCAACAATCCCTTCCATTTGGTTCATGTAGTAGTACCCTCCGATTGTTGTCACTGCATACACGTATGTATTGTACACTCTCTCCCAGAAGTTCATGTTTTGGGCTACCGCAGCTTTGAAGTCCACTTGGTAGGAAGGATTATCCGACAGTCCAGCAAGTTCATTCACCCAACCGGAGTCACCTTTGATCCAGAAAATAACATAGTAAATATTTCGCTCTTGTGTGGTATATTTACTGCATTATTATTATTAATAATTATTAATTTGCCATGTCACAACTATTTTTGAGTTTTTTTTTTTTTTTTATATGCCCACAAATCGTACAAGTTGCTAGCCTGCCTTCTACGCCACAACCCCTGATGAAGACCTGAAACTCAGGTCGAAAACGTCGGCATAAATTAAATAAATATGGTTTTGTTTATTTATGTTGTTCTTTGCTGACCGCACCCCCCGACAAACTTCTCCAATCAGAAATATCTCATAGAGGATAAGCCGCCCAGAGATTTGGAAAATCAGAGTAGGGAGCGTATTATAGCACCATATTTATTCTGAGGTCTTGATATATAAACAATTTCATCAATTAGTATTTGTGTTCGGGCCATAATACAAAAAAGACAATACTTACCAAATGGAATAAGTTCGATTCCCACAGCATTGAACTTGTGAATAAAAGCAGATGTGTGCTCCTGCATAAAGTAAGACTCTGACATCACCGCGTCGAACTTCTCATCCGAGTGTATCAGTTTCTGTACCGTTTGGCTTTTCATATAATATGGCATTATAAATAAAAATAATTCGTAAAGTTTTCTCAAATCCCCGATGACATTGGTGTTTGCTAAATCTAGCACGTTAACAGCGGTACTTATACAAAAATTAGAACGATACTATATGAAAGTCATTGTTTTATTTTTTATGTTTTGTTTGTGGTATTTTTATCTACAGCCACAAAAAAGAAAAAAAATCTAATTTAATGTGCTATTTGAAAACATATTTTAATATAAAAAGTAATTACCCAAAACATCTTGTTGCGGATACCATTTCTCCAAATGTACATTTTTTGGAAGGTTTCCCTCATAAGTGTCAGCCTCC
>NW_027108040.1:0-3243 GCF_000696795.3 Halyomorpha halys | reverse complement strand
TAATTTAAATTTTTTAAAATTTTTCTATTTCATTGTTAAGCCTTGAAAAATATATATACATTTAACTTAGTATTTTGACTGTTTTCCTATAGACTGAAGGATTTATTAAAAAATTCTCTACTCGCTCTTCAGTTATAATTTTCAAGCTATAGATGATCATTATATATTATTAAGAAGTTGGGATTAGCTTATTTAATAGTTAATAGCCATTTATTAATTAAATATTTATTCCAACAACCCAAATATTTCCTAAGCTTACCAAAAATACTAATAACAGTTCTGCGTAACGATCCAATAGTGTACCCTTGTTTTGCTGTAAACGATTCATTTAAATATAATACTAACTTACTTACCAAAATCTAGAGAAGCTGAAGAGCATGCAGATGCTTTCTGAGTAGAAGCTTGTAGTCTACTGATTACTCTTAATATGCATGAACCCTTTATAGTCGCAGATTATATTTACAATGATTTATAGATTATAGGTATCTCTTCACATTTGAAATTTTCAAGGGTCTACTCATAAAAGGTTGATGAGAAATTAAACAAAGACTCTTCAGAAAATTTAAGCATTTCAATCAATCGACTAAAAATTATTTTTAACGTTACAATAAACCTCTATAGTTAGTTACCCACCGTACAAGAGGGAACAATTGCTCAACAAAATCAATTAATAGATTAAAAAATAATAAAAAAATATTATGGAGAAGAGCATATTCTCCATAATATATATATTTTTTAATTTTTATTATTTCACTATGATGAATCTATGCCTTAATTCAAAGAAAATATTTCACTAGTCACAACATAGGAACTTTCCCTAACCCTTTCAGCGCGAAGACCGAAATCATTCAGCTTTCTTATGGCAACCAACAACTTCATCATTTGATGCTTACCGAGACAAATTAACTGCCAATCTATCAGTGTACACATTATCAACAGTTGGTGAAGCAACCAGGCGCATCAGATCTCTAGTCCTTTTTACCAATGACACCAACCAAACGTCTACCATAGGAACAGTAGTTGGGAGACAACTATAGCTCCATTTAGCAACTTACATAAGACATGATTATGAACTCAGTTGAGTAGGAGGGGAGAATTCATCACTACCAGATTTATGAAATATGACGTACTGCAACCTACGTTTCTGAGGGTACAGAATTATTATATTTTATGTAAAAATACATATGATACTTCTAGTTATGATGAAGCTATGGTAAACAGAAGTCCATTTATCTAGACCTAAAATATTAAATTTATTTAAACGCATTCTAGCATTGCTAGCATGCTTGGCTGCTTCTCCCTTCTTTTTTTTTATTTTTATTTATTTATTTATTGATATTTACAATTGTATAAAAAATACAACAAGTAAATTTGATCACAATTATATATATATATATATTCGGGAGCCATTCCATATAGCCTCTAATTGAGGGAAAAATCTGGTGTTGAGCGAGATCTTGAACAAATCGCCTCCCTGTATAACCGTTGTCAGAATCAATACTTTCTTACAAAGTGCTGAACCCCTGGTCCTTCATAGCTTGTAGCTATGTATCATTTTATTTTATTTAAATAGCATGTATTACCAGTTACTGATAGTATTCGATGCGGTAACCATCAAGATGCTTTGAAATAAAATGTGTCAAAATTTTTTTTTTGTCATTCTATAAGGTGTAGGAATCTCTTATGTTCTTATTTATATTAAGGGAGATTGAAGCCAATAATTATATCAACAGAAAAGTTCTTATTGATTATAGTCTGATCTATAATCCATCTATAATCTGATCTATAATCTATGATCTATTCCAAATTCGTTCCAGATCCAAACGCCCAACGACGCATCAACAGTCGAGTGAAGAATTGTTGATGCCGTAATCCCACTCAATTAGCCCTAACCTTGAATCTTATATAGTTTATTACTTATAATCTTCAAGTAGTGATTTTGAACAAGTGTTTGTATAAAGGATATGAGTTTTTATCTAAATGTGAACACTTATTCAATATTTTTATTAGTTTACTACTCCTGCATTAGCTAAAATCTATTTTAAAATACAAAAACTGAGAAAAAAATCTGATTACAGTTTTTTAAGACTTTTTAAATACATGAAATATGAATTTAATTTTTTTTTCATAATTTATTTTTTTAAAAAATGTTTCAATTCGATCAGTTTAGCAATGTATTCAAAATTGGATTGGGAATGATCAGTAAAATGAAACGTTATTTACGGGTTTAGAAATGGACTAGAATAAACCAGATAGTTTAAGAAAAAGGATAATTATGGAGTGTTTCTATATCAGAAGAAAATGGGTTGTGCTAAGTATGCAATTGTGTAGGTAGATGAAGAATAATTTTATTTTTATTTTTTAGGAAGTTGGAGGATTCGGGAAGTGAGGAGATAACATCCTGAAAATTTTCCTGGTTTTAGTTAATTAACAAGACATTAATCACAGAGGACTTTAATCAATCCTTAACTTAAGTGTGACTTGAGGAAACTTGTCTTGGTTTTTTTTTATTCTCAAAATCTTTCTCTCTGTCTTTTTTTATGCCATTATACATATCAATGTGAAATGTGGACAATTATTTATGTAAGCATGAAAATTTTCTTTCTATTTTTTTCTCAACAATTTTTTTTTCTCTTTAAGGAATGAAATTGATTTTAGGGAATTTCGTATTTTTTTTTTTATTTCTAAATAAAAATGTAAGCATTATAATTTTTAAAAAAGTTGATATACCGTCTTCTGAGAAATAAAAATTATTTTGACTAATTAAAACTCTAAATCAAAAACTGTTTCAGTTTAGTTCAGAATTTTAATTTCTACTGTCAAGGTATTATAAATCAAGATTTTCAATACAAAATTAACAAATCTATATGCGATACCCTCTTAATAATTATAAAATAATAACTTTTCAAAAGCGGATGTACTTATTTTTGATAAAAAAAAAAAAAAAACTCATACCGATATATCCAAAATTTCCTATGACTTTGGTATAATTTGTTATTTATTTTGTAAGAATCAGTCATACGAAATTTAAATTCATTTTAGAAACAAAGACAGTTGGATTGCTTACGGTGAAATAATTATTATTCTCTGTATAAATATTTATTATTATATTCATATTTTAATAATAATTTATTGTGGAAACACATTAAAAAAATCTATTTCTATTTTTCATTTCTAAAAACTTTCTAATTAATTTTTACAAAAATCTTCCTAACAGAAAAAGTGACTAATTTCTATATTATA
>NW_027108039.1:0-6073 GCF_000696795.3 Halyomorpha halys | reverse complement strand
AAGACCTAAATGTTCCTTATGTAACCGATCTAGCCCGAACCCGATATTATTCCTTCTATAATAAACTCCCTAACCACCCAAACCCACTCGTTTCTAACCTTGCTTCCTCTTCCATTCCTGGTAATCCTCCGAGGCGCCTGAAAAGAAGATGGCCTCGTGACCTTATATTGTAAACTATTTTTAGAGTTCTACTACTGGGTAGTTTCTCTACATCTTGTATCATTCACCTACAATTTCTCATTATTAAAAAGCTTTTTCTCGCAGGTACTGTCGATGAGATCTCACTCTTCGATAGCTCTGATCAACACCCTGTCTATTAGCGTATTAAGCGATTTCCGCTCCATCATTCTATTTAGACTGAAACAGAAAATTAGGACATAAGACAATAACTGAGCAATTGACGAATCCTGTATAGGTGCCTCCCATTGACCGCGGATCAGACCTAATCCATCTAAGGATTATCTTGAGACCATAACTGGTATCCTAGGACCGCAAAAATTATCTTGAAATTGTAACGATTATGTTTACGAGATTTGAGTTTTAGTTTTACTAATATTTAATCTAATCTAGCCACAGTGTTCCTGTAAAATATCATCGATAATATTTACCTGCTATGATGATTTAACCAAGATTATATTAATGGTGAGAATCGACGATATTATCTCGATCATTAAGATGAAGTACAAGAACAACATGTTACAGTTTCTCCCCTAATAACGTCATTAATTTTATGTGTGAAGTCGCTCTACTTTCAACTTCCTCCTGACCTTGTGAACAACTGCTGTCTTGCGGATGTACGCTCGTTCATTGGTGTTCCTTCAAAGACTGTTATTCGGCTCACCTCCTTAATTTAAGTCAACTTATATCTTAATAATGGTCGAATGAATTTCAAAGATAGTCGGTTTTATTATTGGTTTTTCATTTTCGATCGAAAAATTACTGGTTAATATTTTAATTTCAGATTCTTATAGTGAACCATATTTTAAGATGAATTCATTTTTTGATACAATATGTTCTGAAAGTGTGATCACCCCAACGGTAGATTGAATTCTAAATTTTATTTTTTACATTTGTTCGATTTTCTGCACCGTTTACACGCAAATCGCAAATAATTGATTGGGATTTTAGTAGCTTACACCTACGCTTTAGATGAAAAAAGTATCCAGTATGAATTCGGCTAATAATTTCATTTACTATCAGAATAAGTACACAAAAGTACCTCATTTTATTTCAGATTTAAATGGACTCGAGAGAAGTTAATAATAATAAGTAATGTACAAATAATTTTAAAAATTAATTTCTATTACACTTAAAACGAAAACACATTTCAGATGGTTCTAAAACACTAAATTATTGACAAATTAATTTAATAAACTAACTAATTAGATTTTTTTTTATTTCTCTTTTAACAGCTTCACGGTACATCCTAGCTAAAAAGTTATAGTATAACAAATTAAACAAAATTGAGTTCTGCGTCGAATGATAATCATAACGTATTAATTCGTCCAAGTAGTATCTCATAAGCTGTCGTTAAACAGAAAACTAATATTTTTTTAATTTCTCCAAACGTAAGCAATAGAACTATAATTGAATGAATATAATAGAATGAAGAAATAGTATTATATATGAATGAATATAATATCCTTCCCTGCCAAACCCACACCGCTAAGACCCCCGGGTAGCGACGGTCCTATATCACTTTCGAAATATTAGCTTATAACAGGAAGAGGAGACTTTAAAATAGTCTAATCGAGCAATATTTAAAAAGCGCTTGAAATTGAAAAAATAAACGGCACTATTATGAACCAGCGGAAATTTATTTAAAAAAAAAAGGGTTGGAGAGGTGATCAGGTATAGTGGTTAGCAGCATTGGCGTAAAGAAAACGAGAAAACAGCGTCATTTTTTATGTGCTTCAGATGAATTATCTTTGTTCTTCTTCTGAATTCAATTATGATGCGAGAGTAACTCAAGGAAGTCGTTCCCTGACTAGGGACGAGAGCTGGGAGGGAAGAAGGTAAGGAGAGGGAAGAAGTCGCCTTCAGCCACATATACTTCCACCTAATTAAGTTGGCTCTATTTATCATTACTAATCCACTGTAACCGGCTCTTTGTGCAGATCAACGTGTTAATATTGCCTCTAATTTAAAATTATAAAACTAACCTAATCCAGCCATGTTTCTTTTTGGCTATCCCTTCATAGTCCTATTATTACACCATAAATTTTAATATATTGTTTCTCTTGTTCATTCTTCACAGCCCTGTAAATTGTTTAATAAATTAATTTTCTTTCACCTTCAATTAAATTACACTAACCATTCATTAAGCCTACAAGCGTATTCTAAAGTAAAGTTGTGCCTGGCCTTCAGTGGAAGGTGCACTTCATACAAATCCTATCAAATTTTCATGTTAGTATTGTTATTTACAACTCTATAAAACTATATACAACAAGTAAATTTTCTGTAGGTGACATAGTGACATGATACAAACATGTGGAGAATTTACCCATTGATAGAACTCCAAACATTTCTAAAGGAGAAGATCTCGAAGCAATCTTCTTTTTAGAGGCCTAGGAGGATTATTAGGTAATGAAGGAGAAGCCAGGTTAGAAACAAACGGATTAGGATGGTTGGGAAGTTTATTATAGAAGGAATGGTATCAGGTTCTGGCCAAATCGGCAACATATGAGACATTGAGGTTCTGATTGCTGACTTAATTCGTGACAAAGTAAGGAGCATTAAGGATTTTGGACTTTAAGGATTGGATTCTGGGGGAATTTGATGGTTTAGTTGAGCTCCAAAGCTCAACTCCGTATGTCCAGATAGGCCTTATAATAGTCATGTAGATCAGTCTTTTGTAATGGATTGGCAGTTTAGACCGTTTGTCTAGTTAATGTTATAATAGTCGGAATTGACGAGCAGTCTCCAGTCTTTTCAGTCTTGTATAGAATTCCATGTCAGTCGTTTGTCCAGATGTAGTCCTACGTAACGGATCTGTTCCACAGGAATAAGAGGGGTATTATTAAAGGATATTGTAGGGGAAGAGGTCATGGGTTTATTACGAAGACTAAATGTGATTTGATTTTATGAAATGTAGAATGAAATTGCCTTGGTGAATCAATGATTATTGTAACGCTATGGAACTATGTAAAATGTTACTCTAATTATTTATCTCTCATTGCCTTCATTAATGCCATTAGTTCTAAAGCCATCACAGAACCAGGCTACAGCTGATATACGCTGTGTAGCTTATCTATGCAGTCAAATTATATAATATTGTTGTGGGCTGATTGCAAACGAATAAGAATTGGTCCAGATGTAATAGGCCTAGAAGTGTTTGCTCACTGAGTTAGTGTCAGTGAGCTTTATGAATCTAACAGTCTACCATCCATTGGCTCTGATATTGCTGCTCTTGAAGGATAGGTCCTGCACAACTGAAGAAGGTACAAGAAATGTCAAGGAGAATGTTGCCGTCACCTATCACGACCTCACTCGGCAGTTGCTCACAACTCCTCCGCCACCAACTTGCAGAGGATCCTGATAGTTTGAGCCATCTTGACCTAATATACTTAGTTAGTATTAAGTACTTAGTAATAATTTCCGTTAAATGAGGTATAACAAAAATCTTAGAACAACTAAATCATAGAAAAATCAGATCAGAGCAAAGATATTACAAAAAAAAATTTTTTTTTTACTTTCACATACACATTTAGTATCTCACATTATACATGGAGTATGCAGTAAGGAGAAGTAAGAAAAGAAAATTTTATTTTCGAAATTTTGACGGATATTCACGTTTTAGGTCGTCTGAGTCCAAGTAACTAAATCTGGTGAATAGTCTGTGTGTTGGTGTGTTGGTGTGATTGTCTGAGTGTGAAAAGCCGAGTCTACAATGCCTTGCGAAATAGAAATTATGTATTTACAGCGGATATAGGCCTGAGAGATTACAGTAACTTGTTCGATAAAATCGACTAATCGGAAGTTGAAATTTTACTCATTTTTTTAGAATTTTCTGACGAACAGCTTTTTTTTTCGGCCAAGACTCCCATTGGAGTCCTATACTGCCTAACCATGGTTAGGGGTCAAAGTTCTTCATTTTGTGGGACCCCCACTCAATGAAAAAAGTCAACGTCCCAGGCCGGATTCGAAACGAACAGCTTTAAATGATTTGATTAAACTCAGTATATCAATATAATTTTTTTTTTTTTTAATATCAGCTAGGTGGATCTAAATTCCGAATTTCCAAAATGGCTCGTTTCAAATATTTTAAACTTAATTCTTTTGAAATAATTAATAATTTCAAATTCTGAATCGGAATGAAAAATGGATAAATGTAAAATATATCAGGATTTGATAATTAATCTGAGAAGATAAAAGAAATATTATTTTTTCGAGGTTAGGAAAATATTTTCTTAAATAATAATAGCAATATAAACTTATTATATACTGTTGAAAAGCCAAATATTTTAGTAAAAAATTATATTTTATAAATGAAGTCGTAGAAGGTAAAGTAAAATGGTGAAAATCGCCTAAATAAAAACTGTATTCTAACAGGGGTTTGACTGTTAAGTTGCAAGGGCATGCGCAGTGCTTTTTTCGTTTTGCTAGTCTGATAATTGTTTTGACGTCACAATAGTTTTAATTAGTTAGCATAAATAGTTAGTTTTTAACTTTACTTAACCTATACATGAGCCCTGCAGTTGACAGGACGACTAACTTCATAAATTAATTCTAAAATATTTTGGGTATAGATTCTATAACAATTTAGCATTGAATAATTGGCTAATAGAAAATCGTAAATATGAATAAACTGTTATATTTCTATTATACTTTTGCAAATAAATAAATCTTTAAATTTTGTTTAGAGAAATATTATTGAAATATATTGAAAACCGTTGAAATCGGAGTTAAGTCAATCTGTTAACTCAAAGGCATGCATTGAAAATCCTTATGGGAGGTAGCAATCCCTGACAATATCTTCAGCCATTATGTTCGAATACATATTAATAACAGTCGCAGAAGACAAAGAGATGGGTAGGCATGGAACCGAATTTATTTGAAAACCGGATTTGTTCCTTGATGTTTTTTTTTTATTTATTTAATGTAATTTACAACTGTACAAAATAAAA
This sequence comes from Halyomorpha halys, assembly GCF_000696795.3. Lineage (NCBI taxonomy): Eukaryota > Metazoa > Arthropoda > Insecta > Hemiptera > Pentatomidae > Halyomorpha > Halyomorpha halys. Next base: position 947 of record NW_027108039.1, on the reverse strand, counting down.
CAATATGTAAATATGTTGTATGTTTCATATACACTGAAAATTTAAATATAAAATAATGAAAATTTTGGGAAGGAACCACCCATTGATGGAACTTCAAACATTAATTTAAATTAGAAGGTCCCGTGGCCATCTTCTTTTCAGACGCCTCGGAGGATTATCAGGAATCGTTAAGGATGAAAGATTAAGAATTAATGGGTTAGGATGGTTAAGGAGTTTGGAATGAAAAGACGCATATCTGTTTTGGGTCAAATCTGCAACGAATGGGATGTTAAGGTCTTTGTGAATGAGTTTATTTGTAACGTAATAAGGAGCATCAGGGATTTTACGTAGGATTTTGGATTATAACGATTGGATGCGGGAAGAATTTGATGGTTTGGTGGAGCCCCAGAGCTCAATTCCATATGTCCAAATTGATCTGATTATTGTAGTGTATAGTAATTTTTTGTAGTGAATGGGAAGTTTAGAGCGTTTGTCAAGTAGGTGTTGTAGCAATCGGAATCTACGAGCAGTTTCTTGTCGTTTCAGTCTTGTGTGTGGATTTCAAGTAAGTCTCTTGTCAAGATGGAGTCCTAAATATCGAATCTGTTTAACAGGCGTTAGTGGTGTATTTAGAATGGATACTTTAGGACAGGAGGGCAGAGGTTTATGACAGAGAGTAAAGGTGATCTGGTCGGATTTGTCAGGATTTATTTTGATTCTCCAATTTTTACACCATTCTTCAATAGATGTTATGTGTGTCTGTAGTGTTTGTGATGCATTAGTTGGGTCGTTGTTTACAGACAGTATACATGTGTCAGGGACTGTGTTAGGGTGGGTTGGAATGTCAGCTTCCTTGATGTTTAAAACTTAAAATGCAGTTGAAAATTTTGAATTCTGGGGATATATATATATATATTTTATTATTATTCAAATGTAGAATGAAATTGCCTTGGTGAATCAATGATTAT
>NW_027108038.1:582127-588158 GCF_000696795.3 Halyomorpha halys | reverse complement strand
AGGTGGTCACGTGACCAAATACTGGCCTCTCATTGGCTGCCTAATGATCACGTGATAGACCACGTGACAGACCACGTGGGTGGTTAAGGGTGGGTCGGGCCGAATATTTGAATTCAAATCTCCCGCCATGTGTGACGTCATCAAAATGCTGGCTTCTGATTGGCTCCTCACGGAAGTGTCCCAGCTCGCCCATATTCTCTCTACTAACAATAATTTAATTTTAGGTTTAGGGTATTTCCCAGAATTTTGGTCGTTTAAATCTTGAATAGTCACAATAGTCTGACAGGGGAATGAAGGACTAGAGATGGACTGCGGTTCCAAGTTAACAACAACAACACTAGACTTTCCCTACAACAAGCTGATTTTAGAGAAACTTTTTCATAGTTACCCGAAACCACTGTTTTTTTTTGTTTTTTTTCAGAACTATACGCCAAGAACCTTTTTATCTGTACATATAATGTAGGTGATTTCTGACGTATTTATTACCTAGACTCATTCTAAATTGGAATCAGATATAGATGATGCTAACTTGTTTTCTATTACAAAACAATAGTATATGTTTTTTAACAGCTCAAATTTTATTGAAAATGAAATTAGAAAACGTATCTTCGAAATTTAGCACGGTATACCAAAGCAATACCAATGTTCACTTCCATTACCAGAATTTACATGCTTTTGATCTGATAGACCAACGATTGTGCAGAGAGGTGAATTGGTCAAAATCTCGCTTGGCCGCCAGATTTTTATGCAATTAATATTGGGTTGTAAAATAAGTATGCAGTGTTTTTTACTAGCGATTTCAATAAAAACTTCAAATTCTTGTAAATATTTTTAATCAATTATATATGACCCATATTGCATGTTGCCATCTTTCAGGTATTTTTTTTATTTTGTCCTCCCAGAATTTCTCAGATTTTTGCGCAATGAACTATATGCCTTTGCGATTATGAGACACGTATGATTTGAGACACTTTCATGAGATCTTTTAAGTGTTTCTGCGACATCCCGCCTCGTAGAGTGAGCGTTTTTTGTGACCAATGCTTCAATTTGGCCATCAACAGTTCAAGGACGACCCGAGCCGAGCGCTTTGCGCCTTCCAAGTCAAAATTTCCTGTTTTGAGCTGTTCAAACCATTTACAGATGGTTCTTTCCATAAGGCATCATCACCATATACACTGTAATATTTTTTAACCTTCCATCCAGCGGATTTTTCTTTTCGAAAATAAAATCATTAAAATGACGAAAATGAATTTTTTCAATTTCATTTTTAGCATGAAAAATATCACTTAAAGGAATCTCAGTTGAAACTGATGCATAAAAGCACCTTAACTAATTTTTTTTTTTAGAATATGTAAACATTATTGACCATGTAAACATGATTTTATAAACACTCAGAGAATTAAATTGAAATATTGAAAAACGCTAGGAACTAATTTTACAATCCAATATTACCCACTTAATGCTGGTTAGACTACAGGGGCTCCCAAACCCACAGGGCTGACTCACGGCTATAATGAAAAGATACTAATTTTCTGCCGGGTTCGAACTCGTGTCCTTGGAGTTAATAGCATGGTGCCTTACCAATGAGCTACCCACTTCTTTTTTTTCGTATATATAAATTTTTGATGTTACCTATGTATATTATTTTAAACACAAATTAAACAAAAAATCAATTGGTCTAAACAATCTGAATATACCTATACATTTTTAATCAAACTTTTAAAAGTTTTTCTATATTGAGTTTTTGGTTAATTCTATATTCCTATGTAAACACACAATTGATAACCTCACTATAATAACATGATATGTGACATTTTAAGAAAAATTATAAAATGGAATTCTGCTGCGAAGAATATTTTTAAATACTCCTTTTTACATTGAGGAAAGCATATTTTTTCTAAAACTCAAAATTGGAAATATGTATGTTTAAACTACGAAATATCTAGTCCCATGATATTTATGCTCAGATAATAACAAGAAATTCAAGTGATGGTTTAGTACTACGTTTTCATTTTAAGTTTACTGCGAGGATGTTTACTGCGGTTAAAGAAAATTAGATTCTAACATCCTTGAACTAGACCCATTCGTGACTAGATTTTTTTTTCGTTGCCAGTTGGGTTATGTAAAACAGAATGAGCGCGCATTTCGTGAAAGCTTAAACGTTCTAACCTTTTTTTTTTTTTTTTTAAATATTCACTGAATTGCTGGTTATGTATCTGTAGTATAAGATAAATTATATATGCTCGGTACAAGAATGATTCTTCAGTAGAATTTAATTAGAAGAGAATAAAATTAAAACCTTTCTCGTTGATCATACATCATACAAAACTACCAAAATCATGTGGAAATTATAATTTTATATATATATATTTTTTTTATATTTTTGCACTCAGAAGAAGGAGGAAATATTTTTATAATATCCCCTATTTTAACACATCATTGTTGTGAAACCAAAGCGATGAATCTGCAAATTTTGCTATATTGGGCTCTGTTGCATCTTATTGCGGTTTACTATTTTATTTGCAATCCAAAAAGACCTAAAGATACTTTTTTTTTATTAATTTATTAATTGTTATTTAACACTGTATACACATATATACAAGTAAATTTTCTGTAAGTGATATAGTGACATGATACAAACATGTGGAGAATCTACCAACTGATAGAACTCCAATAACATTTCTAGAGGAGAAGATCTCGAGGCCATCTTCTTTTCAGACGCCCTGGAGAATTACTAGGTAATGAATGTGAAGCCAGGTTAGAAACAAGTGGATTTGGGTGGCTGAGAAGTTTAGCATGGAAGGAATGGTATCTGGTTCTGGCCAAATCGGCAACATATGGAACATTGAGGTCCTGATGGATGACTTGATTTGTGACAAAGTAAGGAGCATTAAGGATTTTGGACTGTAAGGATTGGATTCGGGAGGAATTTGATGGTTTAGTGGAGCCCCAAAGCTCAACTCTGTATGTCCAGATAGGCCTTATAACAGTCATGTCTTTTGTAATGGATTGGGAATTTAGACCATTTGTCTAGTAAATGTTGTAGTAGTCAGAATCGACGAGCAGTTTCTTGTTTTTTTAGTCTTGTATGAGGATTCCATGTCAGTCGTTTGTCGAGATGTAGTCCTAATTAACGGATCTACTTTGTTTTAAAATTATAAACTTCTTCTATTCTTAGTCTATTCTTATTAAACTGTTGCAAAATCTTAGTAATATCAGCATCATCCTATATTAGTATTGACATTGTATACCGTGTTTAATTTCGAAGAGTTGTTTTTTATCTTGGTCACGTTGCAATTAGCATCCACAATGAAGTTTGAGCTATAACCGTTAAAAAGAAATTATGCTGTTGTTTTCGCGAAAGAAAACGAATAAGTATTCCAATTTCATATCTAATTTCAATTTAGAATGAATCTTGGCAATTACTTGGGAGATTAACTATATTTTACTCGTACATACCGATAAAAAAGAATCTTGATGTACGTGTCTGGAACAATCAGTTTATACTGTAATGAAATGTATCAGGTATTTTAGTATTTTTTGATAAAATATTTTAAAAAAAATTAATTCTAGATCAATCAATTTGTTTCTTATTTAAACCAATACTTATTTTACTATTTATGAATTCAGTGAAAATTTTTATTTTTTTCGAAGTTTCTCTCTCTCAGTATTTTTTTTTGTTATGGGTCCTGACGGTAATACAACTGTGTCTTCAACTTTTTTTAAACTGAAAAAAAAATATCAAAACATAAAAAAAATGTTGATAGGATTGTAAAGATTTGTAAATGGCTGTACTTTCTTAAAATACAGCCAAAAATATAATCATGTGATATATTAACAATAATTTAAAATCAATTTCTAAATGAATCATTGTATTAAGATTTTTTTACGTAAGCCTTTTCTCATTGCTTTTCTAAATTTAATCCAATATTTCTTTATTAAGGCTAGTACTTAACATGATTTTTTAGCAAAGAAAATAATTTGAATTATTTCTTGTCAATTTTTGTGTATATTTGTTGAGCTGAATCTGAATTTAGGTTTACCAATTTACTCGTCAGAGGTGAATACATTTTTTTAACGCTTTTTGCTTTTAACTAGCGATCTGAGAATTTTTTTTTTAGGATCATGTTTCTAAAAAAATTAAATAAAACTAAATTGCACAAAAATAATGTATATTAAATTGAATTATCAGCTAACCTACAAAGCCACAATGCGCTCTGTGGAAATAATTCTTATATCATAGGTTTAAAAAGAATTTTTTGGGAAATAAGTCTAGTATCATCATGATAGCAGGTATGCTCCTTCGCCGTTCAACCACGAAAAAGGAATAAGATGTAAGTGAATTTTTTTATTTTTCCGCTTATTACTCTAAAGCTAACAATTTTCGTAGATAATTCTGTTATAAAATATTGAATAAGATAAATTTTCTTACAAAATCCTTATATTACATTTTTGGAGATCCTCAAACACCTCTCGAGCTTGCTTAAGGAAGGTCAATATTTGGTTTCCCTGAAAAACGTTAAAAAAAAAACAAAAAAACATACCATATACATTAAACAATTTATTTTACAAATGGCTCTAGGTCGAGCCAGTCTGATTTAAGAGAGTTTTTCAGAGAGATAAAAAAAATATATCTTTGAGAAACGTTTAATTTTAGTATAATTGAAAAAATTATATGTTTTCTTTTTATTTTCGTACATCCGGCTGATGTATATTACTGTTAAATATATATTTCTAGTACGAACTTTTCTTTTACAATTTTCTCTTGAAAAAAACTTTTTAAACCTAAGATGGCTGGACTACAAACAGCTTCTTCTAAATTAGTACAACTTTAATATATTTTAAAGTTAAAATTAAAGCATTTATTAACTTAAATCAAATTTACCACATCCGACTATTCGAATTCAGTTCTATTTAATTATAAATTTTATTTAAAATGTATGAGAAATTGTTTTTGAGAGATTAATCTTATCTTTTGTAGATAAAATGATTGCTGGGTCACCAATTGCCGGTGACAAAGTTGTTCAAAAGGAGTCGGCTTGTCTAAGAAATTGTGTGTTCTTGTCACGAGTTGTGAGAGTTGTGGAAGTTATTGCAGTGACAAGTAGAAAGAGCACACTGGAAGCTTGAGGAGTCTTTATTGGTCCAGATATTACCTGTTTCGGGAATTGTGTGGGTAGTTCTTCTTAGTAGGGAAGTTCCTTAACATTGATCAAAATATTTATATAAATATTTTTTTTTCAATTTTAATTAGCAAACAAATATATACCATATATATAGTTATGAAGTTGACCGAAACGTATATTAGATGATTGCGTTTAATGCAATCTTGTGATACTGGGTTTCGATGGAATTCAATGGAATTGATATCACAATCAATTCTACATGCTCACAGATACATCTTTATATATTGAAAGTTATATTAAAGTTAGTTCGATATATTGAAAGTTATATTAAAGTTAGTCCGATATATTGAAAGTTATATTAAAGTTAGTACGATGTATTGAAAGTTACATTAAAGTTAGTTCGATATATTGAAAGTTAGTTCGATGTATTGAAAGTTCTGATTTCAGCAACCTATTTGTACGGTTGTAAATCAAAACTCGTGTATTTATTCGTAATTTGGATTCTAATTTGTTATATGTTCCTATAGATATTTATCCTTATTATTATTAGTTTGCTTTAAAATAGTGTGTATATCACTTTGAAATATTCTTAAGTTTTCATAAATAAATATTATCAATAAACTTACAAATTACCTTGATAAATTTAATGAAATGACTTATACTGAAATCGTTCGAATTTCAATTAGTTATCTCTTTCATTAACTAGTCATGTGGATCAAGGGAATAATAAATGATTGTTAATAATTATTTGATTTTTATTTATTTTACAAAATATGGAGGAACTTAATATATATTGTAACTTTAATTATTTTTCACGTTAGTCAATTTAGGTACTAGCAAGGAAAAGGCAGGTAGTAATTCGTAAAAAATAATTTTTCGAGAGAGGAAAAAATAGTTTAAAAACT
>NW_027108038.1:577278-581997 GCF_000696795.3 Halyomorpha halys | reverse complement strand
CATCTCATAAATTTAGACATTAGTAATAAAGATCTGAGAGCATATTCACACCATACTGATTGAGACATTAAAAATTAAATAATTCAAACTAATAAATTAAATAATTAAAACAAAATTAAAGTTAAAATTAAAAAAAAAAATAATGTAAACATAAAATAGACTAGCATCTACTAATGTTTAAATCTGTTCACGTTTAGTACCCCATATTGTTTGGGTGGAAAACGTATGTTAGAAGTATTGATAAAACCGTGTTAAATGCGTTAGTGTGTTAAAACGGAGGGAAGTCTCATTTTTGTAATAAGTGTAACTGATAATGCATTCTACTTTAACTTGGTAGATTTCTATAACGGACAATAAAAGGTTTTCATATTTATTAATCATTACAATTCCTCAGTACATTTCTTTAAAATGGGATGCGAGTAAATGGATCGTAAACATTCTGAAAAATGATGGACGAAAGAGGAAAAATCTCCTCTTGACTATCTTTGAAGAAAGTTCGTTGAAGTCCGAGGTAGTATTTTTTTTTTATTCTATATACATTTAGGCGAGCCACACTTCGGGTAATGACCTGTGTTCAAAGAATTAATACGTAAGCTATTACTTATTAAAATATAAAACGCCGGATCTTCCGAATGAAGCGGATCGTTATACCACACCACTCGAAATAAATAGGTGTTCTCAAATAAAGGTAAGAAATTGTGGCCGAGTAGATTAATTAGTTGTTCTTTTTATATAGCTAATTAATTGCTACTTTTGTAGAATATATTTCAGATATCATGTTCTGGGCCCGGCTCCATAATAAAGTACTAATACTATTAGTCTTGTCGATTTAACTTAATACAATTACACTGACTTGAACAATAGTAACTTGTACTTTAGTACTTTTTGACTCTTGTAATATCACTAATAGTCCTCCCTATTATGAAAAAAAAATGTATTACTGTCTATACTTGTATTTTGAACTAATACTATTAGCTTTCATTATGAAACAGGGCCTAGGTCGTCTTCAACATCTACTTTTTAACAGATTTTTACTTTTCGGAGCTATATGAGTCCAAAGAATACCTACGATTCGGTTGAATCACTACACAGAGCTGACTAACCTTTCTTATTTTAAATATACATTTTCAATTGAATATAAATGTTATTCGCTAATGAATCGATGAACGATCGGAAAGTGGTTCTAACCAGAAACTACTTACACCGAAAGATACTTACACCAAATTTCTTAGCTTTCGTTGTCGAAATGTTCTCTACAAAACTGCTTCTAAATTTCTTAATATCCTAAAACTAGGTCTTGTGATAATGAAAGCCAAATCGTTTACACAGTCACAAACCACAAGATAAATGAATTTCAACCTCGTCCAAGGACAAACCTTGCATATTTTACGACGGTGTTTCTTTCTAAGCCAAGAGAATTTCTTTATGAATAGTGGTCAGAGCAAGGACAAATGAATTATGGAAGGAGGCTAGAGTTGGTTGCGAAAGGTTCTTCTTCGAAGTTAACTGTCGTCTTGTTAGAAGGTGAAGTTAAATAATATATTTCATTCATATGTATTGATTATTCGGAATGTGATCTTTGATTGATTAACCAACCTTTAGCAAAAAAATATCAATTTCAGCAAATCTCATTTATTATGTATTCGAAGTTTCTTTGGAATTAAAATGAAATATTCCAAAGGCTTTCAAAATTACTTGTGTTGACATAAGAAAGGGGTGTTGTGCTGAGGGAGGGGAGGGGAGGGAAGGAGAGAGAGAGAGAGAGAGAGAGAGAGAGAGAGAGAGAGAGAGAGAGAGAGAGAGAGAGATATGTTTTAAAGAAAATTTCAAAAAATTTAAATGTCATTAAACTGAAACTTGATTTATTAATACAGCAAACATGACTTACGGTGAACTTCTTCTTGGTAATGAAATGGTGGTATGGAATCCACCGTTACTATAAACCGGTAATAGGTAATTTTTTTTCTAAACTTCATGAAGTAAAGTTACCAAAATTGTACACAAATTTTATATACATAAACAAAAATTATCACCTAAATACGGTATAAATTGTATCTGGTTATAGGCTTCAGAGAGACAAAGGACAAATCACAAAACTGAAAATATGGGATGGATGGCTAACCTATTGAGTGTAGGTTTACGCAAGCAACTGCTAGACCTCAATGTATTATAGTACGTTAAGACTTTCATTGACTAATATACGTAACTGTAATTCTTCAGCTCTGATGAATCCCGAATTAGCACACTGCAAAACGTAACACACTGATGCCATTTATCTAAAAACCTGGCCAAAATATGAAAAATTCATATTCAACTAATATTTATGAATGAACACAGGTTTATTTTCATGTACCTATACTACTAGGAATCCAATATCATTCGCCTTGAAGATGTATTCATTAATGGAATTCATATTCAGTCATATTTTTATTGTTATCTGTTTATTTACTTAAATATTCCAATTCCTACAAATTTTAATTCTATATTTATGTTTGATTCCTGTGACTTATCCTGTGACTAATCACTCAAGTGCAATAAAATATAATATTTTTTCTTTCAAAACAAAAACTACATTTGTTTTGATTCCAACAAGTTCACTTTCATAAACAATTTTCTTTTATTTCAACATTAGAAAAAAGTATCTTAGTCTTACATTTATAAAAAAAGTTGCATAAGCTCACAACTTTGTAAAAAATCCATTTCTTTTTCTAATTTTTAATGCTAACCGGTAATAAGGATTCTGACTTACTTGGGTTCCTTTCCTAGTTCCAAACATCCTCATCACCCTACGAGAATTATTTAAATAAAAGATGGTCAGGAGTGCGGTCAGTAACGATACACAGATAGGGTTTGCTTCAAGTGGTGACAAATCCTTTTCAAATAATAAGGTGTTTATAACTATCGTAGATTCAATATGAGGAGAATATGGTCGGAAGTGTGGTCAGTAATGATAAAATAAATTTAGCCTATTTGTGCATAACGCAAACTTGACCATCGTCTCCTAATATTGAATATACAGTCATCGATAAACACCAAATTATTTGAAAAGGATTTGTCATCGCTGTGCGTCACGTTGGCTGAATGTGGCTCAACAGACTCATAGCTTTTGTTATGTAGCTACCAATGATTTAAAAAAAAAATTAAGAATATAATCAAATAGCTTTATTGCTCAAGAAGTGTGTCGTTTATTATAATAATTAATTGTAATTTGTATATTCCAATAGGAAATTTATTTATTTCATGGTTTTAACTTTACTAGTTTCCTTAATGCATCCTCTGGCATTGTTTTTAATTGTTATTCACCAAATGATGCTAGTCAATTTGTATTTAAAAAAATGTAGACTGCTAATTTTTGCAATTAATTGAAAATTCAATGAAAAAGGAAGGAAGGAAGCAATTCTTTCAATGAAAAAGGAAGAAATAAATAAAATCAAATTGGAAAAACCTTAAATGACGTAATGGTTCTTGTTAAATACAAATTTGGCAGTTATTAATTTAGAACCATGAAACCAATATCACTCGGAATCATACTTTGATTACAGTAAAAAACAATACCAATACTTTTTTTTCGTTATACGTGAACGTCATACAATTTTAAAATATTTTTTTCTTTAATTATTACTAAATAAATACAAAATTAGTTTTACCTCATTACATTATTATACTGCTTTTCGTTTGACAGCGTTCAGAGATCTTTACACTGTAAGATATTATTACAGGAGTCTCTCATGGTTCCATTTTGGCACCTTTTCCTTGTTTGATGTACAATTTCGACTAGGAATTATTATTTGACACTATAGCATCTGCATTTAATTCACTAACATTAAAAAATTCTAACACTTAGCTGGTGTGAAATCATGAATAAAATAGAATTATGTCAGATCCTTAAACGTTATTTACAGAAGGCGACTTATATGGAATGCAAAAAAAAAAAATATATATATAAAAAGTTCCAAAGTTAATTTTATATAAAATAAAGACAAAAATGGATTGTTATTTTTTCGTACCCTTCATTAAAATAAATTAGTACATAATACATGAAATGTATTAGATATGCTTTTACTAAGTCTTCTTGAAAGGAAAAAAAAATGAATAATATAATATCTGTTTCATATTACATACTTTTGATGAATCGATTGTTTTTCTGGAATGGGAACCTTCTATTAATAGGTTAAAATAACTAAGAATTCGAATGACCTACAAACATTCAGATTTTGTGAATGATATTTTAATTTTTATTGCTCTACATTTTGGTATTTTTGTCTCCATGCTTTTTTTTTTAAACTTATACAATTATTGTAGAAAAAGAACAAAAGCATAACAGACATAATTTAAGGTGGTCTGGCTCTAATGCAGAAGGAAGGTAAGGAAAACTTGGTGAATAACGTTTAAAAGACAATGCCAGAGGATACATTATAGTTTAAAGTTTTTCTGTGGTCCTTCTTGAAACTTTGCAGCTGAGAAAATAATGAACCAGGCGGTTACTATAGTGTAGCAGTAATTGTGAATGTATATTCATAGTAAAAGTTTAGATAACCTTAGGCAAGACAAGACAAACTTAAAACATTTCACCAGAAAAAAAAAAAAAGATTGACTTTTTTTATCTTTTTTGAGATCAATATTTCTATTATATGATAATAATAATAAAAGCTAATAATAATAATTATGCCATGATATTTGATAATGATAATCAAGAATATATGATAAAAATTGATAATG
>NW_027108038.1:550003-577228 GCF_000696795.3 Halyomorpha halys | reverse complement strand
CTAGATGACCAAATATGATATATAATAGTAATATTTATATTGATGAAAATATTACTAATAATAAGATAATTAATCATAATAGATAAAGCTTACGGGTTAATTAAGTGAGTATTAAACCTGAGATCAACATCAGATGTATACAATTGGATTAGAGGAAAAGTAATCGAATAATATGTATGGCAATTATTAGGTAACTAATGGGTTCCGTCCAAATAACTACAAAATTTAAGAAAATATTTTTTTTTTTGCCTCATATCTTCTAAATAATGTCTTATTTTCCGCCCACTACTGACTTTCTAACAGGTACAGTAATTAAAAAAAGGTATTGAAGATTTCAGGTGCCACATTCATTTTGTATGTAGTGCTTCATATCCTTAGAACTAATTATAAAACAATAGTGGTGTTGACTTTTTTCATTAAATGGCGGTCCCACAAAATGAAAAACAACCTCTCATGATAGATAGAATAGGGTAGTATAGGACTTCAATGGGAATCATGGGCCGAAAAAAAAACTGTTCAGCTCTGAGCTTATCGGTGGGACTGCTCCTCGTCCTCTGCATCCATCTGGTAGGCCCAGATTTCCTGGTCTTAGTCCGCCACCGGTGGAACATCGATATGGGATGTTCAAGTCGCTTTCAACGTGAAATATGTGGGCTCCATCACCTAATTCCACCTGTTATTGAATTCTCTGAAGATGGGATGATTCTCTCCTTTCATCAAACATGGGAGGTTCGTTTCCCGATCCCGTCCTTTCTCGACATAGCTCTGTGTCCTTCCATAGCGGTTCAGTACAGCACTATACCTTCTGCTGTTTCAAGGACACCACAGTTTCGATATTCTTTCCGAAACTCTGCAGCTTTTTGCGGAACCTTCCATGTCCTATCAGGATCTACGAGCCCTAATAGACTGAGAGGACCCTATTAGGACGGAGGGACCACTTTTTACTTTTATAAAGATGATAAATAAAATAATAAGAGGGTGCATATACAAAAATAAATATAGAAATACGATAATGAAATGTATAGTAATAGTATAATGGTTCGTCATGGTATTATTAAATTTACTTTTAAATATTCAGGTTGAAAAAAAAAAATCATCTTCTTTGTATTCCTATTTAACTTAATATTTTGAGGTAGAAAGGGGAATATTGACCTGGAAAGGCCAAATAAAGAAACTGAGACTAAGGATTATAAAAAAAAAAGGTTTGCTGAATCCTTTTACAAAACACAAGAAACAAATCTTTCTTTTATTATTTTTATATTTACCAAGCGACCTCGACAAATATTTCCTTATACTTTATCTACTACGCCATATACTTTTCCCAGAACAAATGGAAATACGCTTTTAGAATCAGCCAAGGAAAACAATAGAGTGGGTTAACTAAAATTGGAAGACTGAAAATGTCAATGCCTACAGTTATGCCGATCGCTTGGTAATCAATACTGAATAACACGTTTCCCTAAACAAATATAATCTTTCCCGTTGATATTTGGGTCAGTTACGTATAAATAGACCGCAGGGCTTGTGCATAGGCAAGAGGAAGGATAGTCAGTTGATAGAACGATAGGTACTTTCGTAACGAAAATGAAACTGTAACAGGGAAGCTCACTGACCTACATTTCTTGTAAAATGTGAATCATTTCACGTCACTAGAAATATAACATGAGACCTTAAAAACGTATGTTACTATTATTGATTTTGGCTCTAAACTAGCTTTTTTAGTCGTAGAGTTATAAATAATAGTTTAAATATATTTGATCAGAAAAACTCTTAGAAAAGTGTCTGAACTCAACAATCTGTAAAATAAATAAAATTCATAAATCGGGTGTACATTGTAAGGAAGTTCTGTTTCTAGACCATCGGTTGTTGATGGATGGTGATTTAGTCAGAACACAACTACAACTTTTCTACTAGGTTGAGATATCAACTAAATAAAATTCGTTAGTAAAAAATAAAATTCATAAATAACAATGAAAATACAGGATACGCTTTTTGTTGCATGTCTTAATTTATCCCAGCATTCCCAAATTTATTAAATTGGATTTTACAATACTGTTATACTTCCTATTATTCCTCCTTAAAAAACTGATAAGAACTTTATTATTATTTATGTCATTGCTGGAAAAAATGTTATTACAATTAAGATAGACTGTAGTAATGAACCGCAATTACAATTTTAATGCTTCATTAAGTTGTCATTTTATTTATGTTATTTCAAATTACTTAATTTTTTGTGTTCCACATGTTTCCCATTTAGCTAGGACCTAGGACCAGGTATCAACCCATCTATGAAGAACTCCATATCCTCTCAACCCTACTTGTTCCTTAACTCCCTAACCATCCAACCCCACTTGTTCCTAAGTATACTGCTTTATTACCTATTGATCCTTCTACGTGTATAAAAATAATATGTTAACTCGTAAATATGATTTAATAATAAACTTTTATTGGTTGCATATTTTAGTGCTAATTATAATTTTTTTTAATGTATTTTCATGATTTTTAGAAGAAAAGTTTTCAGTATCATTATTCATTATTATTAATCCAGGAGATTTCGTGATCTCAATTATTTTCGAACAGGCCACTTTGATATTGAACAATTTTATTCAGGAATAATAAGGAGGCCTCGTTATTTACCTCAAAAGATATCTTTGAAGGGCCTGAGTGAAGGGATTTCATTTTTTGTCGGAAAAAAAAAAGAAAATGTTTTTTAAATGATCATTTCTGAGAAAGGTTTTACGATGGAGGTGCTTAAAGGCCTCTCGACAAAGGGAGAAAGACTCGCTCATTAAGAACCTCAACTATAAAGCTGCCTTAACAACAATTTGCACATCACATAAATTACAAGTACATATAACATAATGAGTAATATTTAATAAATTTAGAAAATTAAATTATTTAACCATGAATGATTAACAATAATTGAGATAATTAGCCTAAGTGGGTATGGATTTGAAATTATCAGCGCATTAGTCGGTTTAGAACAGCAGTTTTGAAAAAAACTATACCCACACATAATAACCTAATTTGAATTTACTCTAATTTTTTTAAACTGTTGTGTACTAATGATGTAAAAATCCATTCCTTTGGCTTCTTATGGTAGTTATAGAGATCGTCTTAAATTAGTAGTAGCCTGAAGTCTTATGAGTTACTTTTTTTAGAAACTGTTTGAACCAATCACACAAAGATATTAACAGTACAATATTTCCTGTGGCACTACGTACTCTGCTAATTTAGTTTATATTTTAAGTTTAGACACTAACTTTTCTATCATTTCTTGCAAAATGTACTGACCTTATCCCCGCTTTCCTTAATTTTTTTTTTTTTTTTTTAATATTTATTTATTGTAATTTACAACTGTACAAAATAATACAACAGGTAAATATGTAGTATAGTTCATATACACTTGAAAATCTTGGGAAGAAACCACCCATTGGTGGTACTTCAAACATTAATTTAAACTAGAAGGTCCCGTGGCCATCTTCTTTTCAGACGCCTCGGAGGATTATCAGGGATTGTTAAGGATGAAAGATTAAGAATTAATGGGTTAGGATGGTTAAGGAGTTTGGAATAAAAAGACGCATATCTGTTTTGGGTCAAATCTGCAACGAATGGGATGTTAAGGTCTTTATGAATGAGTTTATTTGTGACGTAATAAGGAGCATCAACGATTTTACGTAGGATTTTGGATTGTAGCGATTGGATGCGGGAAGAATTTGATGGTTTGGTGGAGCCCCAGAGCTCAATTCCATATGTCCAAATTGGTCTGATTATTGAAGTGTTTACTAATTTTTTGTAATGAATGGGAAGTTTAGAGCGTTTGTCAAGTAAGTGTTGTAGCAATCGGAATCTACGAGCAGTTTCTTGTCGTTTCAGTCTTGTGTGTGGATTCCAAGTAAGTCTCTTGTCAAGATGGAGTCCTAAGTATCGAATCTGCTCAACAGGTGTTAGTGGTGTATCTAGAAAGGATACAGTAGGACAGGAGGGCAGAGGTTTACGACGGAGAGTAAAGGTGATCTGGTGGGATTTTTCAGGATTTATTTTGATTCTCCAGTTTTTACACCATTCTTCAATAGATGTTATGTGTGCCTGTAGTGTTTGTGATGCATTAGTTGGGTCGTTGTTTACAGAAAGTATACATGTGTCATCAGCGTATGTTGTTAGGACTGTGTTAGGGTGGGTTGGGATGTCAGCTGTATAAACCGTATAAAGAATGGGACCTAAGATACTACCTTGAGGAACACCGGCGGACTGAGAAAAGAGAGATGAGTAGGCTAGGTTATGATTTACTTTAAAGGTTCTATCAGTGAGGTAGGAGCGGATTATAAGGAAATATTCCTTAAAAATTTAAATTTTATTTATTTAGATGATCGATTTGGAGTTACTAAGAAGGACCAGGGTCTTCTCCGTATGCATGTATTTATTATTGTTTCCAATCACCTTCAGCACACTTATTCTTGATATTCCATATTTTCACTTTTATTTTTCAAAGATTTATCATACAACCCGTTTCTTCCAAAAATCGAATGATCACTTTCAAATCTGAAGGTAATTCGACTGACGTCAAGGATACAACTCAACCAAACCATTACTCGTGATCTCACCCACTATCTCTTATATCGAAATTTAACCAATTTCTAAATAACATCCTTTATACCAATTAAATTAACAGGCACACCTACTACAACCCCGCACCATTGCTTTCGTACTATCCTTGATTTTACTCTTAGTACATCCTCCACTATGATAGAAATCCATCTGAGTAGACTATTCGGTCGCATTTATCTTCTCTCCGTAGGCTTAAGGAGGGACTTCTTGCAGAAGCTGTTAAGAAATGTGAGTGGATCCCGGAGTCTATTCACCACCCTACATTATGTATGGAAAGCGTGCCTTGTAGGCTGTTAGATCCAGAGAACATCTCGTTCTACAATTGCATTTCCTAGTTCTTTATAAGTTCAAATAGGATGTTTTCTTAGTGGATCTGCTATTAAAAGTAAATTAAAGAGAAGAATTAAGTTGCAGTCAATTATATTGAATAAAAATTTACAAGCATAGTGCATTGTAGTCTTTGTGACAATAACAATAACAACTTTTGTTAGTACTTTGTTGGCGAATGAAACAGTTATTCAAAAATTAAAGCTAAATTAATTATTAAAAAAATTATCAAACCAAAGACGATTCTTCTCCTGAAAAGCGACGAAAGACAATAGAAACTATAGTAAAATACCAAACCAACATGCCATACCAAATGACGAGTTAAATATATTGTATTGAAAATAAATAAAAGCTTTTCATAAACGAATCACTTTAAAATTTAATATTAGTAAAAATACTTAAAAAAATAAAATTGAACGAACTCATTAGTAGCGGGACCGCTACCATTTATCTCTAGTATAACTACTCAGAGCAGTCACAACCGTTACGAGCCGACATGATAAGACGTTAACCAAGCGGTCTATCTGATAAGAAGTTAACCACGATCATCAGACTTTTCGTATATTGATGTATGCATTATTTCGAGTAAATATTTTAATTGTATACATGTAATATATTGTAATATACCTCAGTCTATTTTTGAATCAATAAAGATTAATAGAATTGTCTGATTCATTGAACCCTAATGTCTTATGTATACCATCGCATGATGAAGTTTTCAAGTCCTAAAGTATCACTACCGCAATTCAGCAAGCTAAATGCTATCCGCCTCATATCCTTTGTCGTTTTGGCAGGAACTACAGCGAATTCCCCTTCCTCGCCATTTCTGGCTCCCTTCCCTGGCAGAGCAATTCACTATTACGTGGTCTGCTGTTTTAGGTACTCCACATGTGCGGCACCAGGGGTGGATGTTCTTTCCAAAGCTCTGCATCTTTCCCCAGAATTCCCCCCTCCCACCCTCCGAGTAATGTTCTCAGGCATCTGTGAGACCCAATAGTTTGCCTTACTTAGCCTTCAATCTTGGTTGGACGGTTGGGAAGAATTTTTTGGAAGTAGTGCTCTTCAGGCTTACTACCCTCCGTCCATTCCACTCTATCTATTGAGTTCTTCCACAGCATCTTGTTCCATAAGTTGGTAGTCTCATCTACCCTCTCCCGAAGTGTTTCTGGTAGCGCTTCCAGTCCCCGTCTCTTCACCCCATATTTAAGGATAGCTTCCTTGTGGATGAGGTCCAAGGGCTTCATTCCTCATTTGACACCGTTCTGCAGGTCTTCGCGACCCTCAGAAGAGCCAATTTTTTCATGGTGGCAAGTCTCCTCTTCTGTGCTTGCTATAGGCTCCGTCTCCACGCAGTGGATGCGTAGCTCAGAAAACGAAGGATCACACCTTTATATATAGTCATCGTTACTGGGAATCAGTAAATCAGAATAAAGTGTGACAGAGCCACCCTGTAAGCTAATAACTTCAGGAGGGAGTATCCGTGCCTGCAACGACTTAACTAAAACCTGTGTAAAACTCGCTAATCTTCCTGTCAATTAACCTCCTATTCAGCATACCTTAACTATTGAACATGCATTGTTGAGGTCTACTGATTGAGTACCTCTCCTCTTCAATTCGTGCCAGGATTTATTTTACAGAGTACCTGGACAAATTAAAAGCTGCGGTAAGTTTACTTTAAAATTATTTGAATATAAAAACAATTAATACAGTTTGTGGTTTCTTGCACAAGTTATAATTCATATTCCATGTACTGTAGTAAATTACTTCAAGTTGAAGTGTAACGTGTAGTAAAATCTGATGAATTTAAAACGGGAGGATATGTCTTTAACATTTGCAACTTCAATATCTGTTGCTGAAACTGTCATATTTTAATCAGTATTGGTACATACAAGTATAATTTTTAGAATCTTACTTGGAAAGTATCATTACGGAAATCTAACTCCCCAAGTTGAAGACAAACTCATCAAAATTAGTAAAAAGGAAAGTCTTTTCCATAGAAGAGGTCCTTCAGTGGAGCGTGGACCAATCAGGACACCTTTTGCATCGATAAACGAGTTAGCCAGACCACCAGCCCGCCTCAACCCCTCCCGCCCCATTCTCCGATGATACAATTAGCACCTTCTGTTAATTGTGTTATCTTTGCTGTTTACTCTCCTTTATCTTTCCTTTCCCTCTAATACCTTCCTGGAGACGGGATATACTTAATCCGAATAAGTATGCTAAAGGTATTTTTTTTAATTTTCAGGCACTAAAGGATCAAAATTTTTTATTAAACATAAGAAATAATAGTTTAATTGCAGAGTGTTAGTGTGGGTAATGTGAACCCCTATTCCTCTAACTTAATTAATTAAGTGTTTAATTTTTGTTCGTAACAAAATAAAATGTATTGATTGTTGTATTATTGTTGAAAACAAAAATATCGATCATACATAATTATTTTTACTGAACTACGGCGAAGCAATAAGGAGGGTGTATTTATGGGGTGTCACACAACCTCCTCGTTAGTAGGTTTGTAAAAATTTTCAAGTTTGATTTATTTCTCAGATTATTCATTGAGATCTTGTAATTCTTTTAATACAATTTGACCTTAAACTACTGAAATTAAAGCTGTATGTCTGTTATTTTGGGCTGTTGTTTGAGTGAACTCCAAAAACGATTTTTAAATTTCATTTTTAAAGTTACATTTCAATATCCTGTGAGTGTTTTAAACAAAAAATTGAGACTAAAATATTGAAATAAAACTTTCTTACGTATTTTTTCCATAACCCCTATTTCTGAATTTAATTTATGGTTTTTAGCATGAGTATATATTCTGGTTCCGCACTGTTTCCTTCTTATGTAGTGGCCTACATCTTAAGGAGTTTTTGAGTTGTATTTTTGTTGTAGGTGGCATTCGTTGAATTTTATAGGCGTACTTTCTATTATATTGTATCATATCAAAAAAATGTAATTTATAAATTTATATATGTCCGATCACGGATTGATCAGGATGCTGTGTAATGTAGCAACCCGATGTATTTGGGCAGCATGATTGAATAAATTTCTTTCTCTGTGTGTAGTTGACATGATTGTTAACATGATTGTTAATTAACGTTGTTAAGGCTAGTTAACGTTGTTAAGATATTATATGTATTTCTAGAACTATATTTATTGGTTTATGTTAATGTCTAACTAATTAATTTTAATTTTTAGTTTTTACGGTACATTATATCTTAAATTTATTTATTAGTTAATTAGTCGTTGTATACCAGGACTTAATATTTACTATCTAATAAATATATAAAATATACTGATTGCTATTTAAAAGTTAATATTGAATTAAAAATAAATGTTTTTGTGATGCATATCGTCCGTTTGTTGCTAGGCGATGGCATAGCAACTATTTAACAACCCTTGAAATATAAAATATATATGGTCCCTTTCAAATAATTAAAAATCGTAATAGAACAATGTAATTATATCAAATACTATTACTAAGTAAATACTATTTATAGCTTAATTATCAAACATGGCAATAACAGAACTATTTACAACAAATTTATGTACTGTACTAAATCGAATTGAATGAACGGGGTTTTTGGTTCTTTCCTTGTTCCTGTTTATATCTCAAACTACCTTGTTTATTTAAGAAAAAACACGAAAAAGATTAATATAATTAATTACACGTTGAAGTTATCAAAATTATAATAATAAAGAATGAGAATAAAATAACTTTCCGAAATATTCTGAGCTACGAAAACGTTTGTATTGTTAACGTAACGTTTTCAGCTTTCCTACAAACGTTACTACAATACACGTTTGTAGGAAAGCTGAAATTTAATTGAGTAAATATGTTTTAATAATTTCTTCACTTCATAATAAAATTTTCTGTTTACGCCCTCCAAAATTTAGGGCAATTGAGAAACAACCTACATATGAGTATCAGTCCATTTCCAAACTTTCCAGGGTTGTGAGTTTGAAAATAAGAGGCAGAGATCTTACATCTTATGATGTAAAATCTAAACGATGAAGATAAATTCATTCTCCTTCAAGTACTTAGTATTACTGATTATTCTTCTCAGAAATGCCACCCCAATCTTTCTATTCATTTCGTTGGTAGAAGCATTCAAATATACCTAAGTTAACCTTAAAATACTTCAGGATTGTAAGAAAATCGAACTTAAAATTTTTTTTATCACCTGTTACTGTAATAAAACGACTATTCCAAATTTGAGTGTAATACGGTCCTTCCCTTAAGTAAAGATTTTTTTTCATATCCATATATTAATTATAAATACCTACAATCAGTCAGGGACACAAATCATACGTTCAAGAGAGAATGATCCATATTAGATTTTTAAATAAATAATACTGCCTCTAAAATTAACCAATTCTTTTTAAAAAATTACAATTTCTTTAGAAAAGTAATAAATTTGTTTATTTCAGTATACATTACTATTTCTGAACTTAAAACCTAGCAGGTTCAAGCAGGTTCGCACGCTGTACTTCGCCTCAGTCAAGTCTTAGTTCTGTATCGATGCAGTTCACGATAATCATTCCTTATAACAAACGTTAAATACTTTTGAAAATTACTTAGGATGTTTAAAATCTCAACTATTTACAATGTTAAAGGTAACTATTAATTTTTAAATAAATAATATCTTTGTCTAATTCCAGTTCCCTAGCGATGCCCATAAAAATAATTATTATGTTTATTCGACACTTTGGAGGTTAAAATGCATCCAGAAATAAATAATGATATTTAAACTTTATAAATGTATCGCCAAAATTCTTCTAAAATATTCAATATACTCATTTAATTGTACCCTGAATTTTAAAGCTTTTTAAATTATTTTATTCGAAATTTACACATTTAAAAGATGTAATAAAATGTATAACTATTGCCCTATTCAGTTAAGAATAAATAAATTTATTGATTTTATTATTATACGAACTTTGAACTTTGAACCCTACAGGTCCGTGCAGGTAGAACATTCACCCATTAGTTTAATCTCAGCTCTGTGCCAATGCTATTCGAAGTACTTTTTCGTTATAGCAAACATTTAATACTTCTACCAATTACTTAATAATTACAAATGTTAACTACTTATAATTTTCCAGGTATATATATATTAAATATTTAAATTAATAATACTGCCTTTGTAAAGTCCGAGCTTTGTGTCGATGCAAATCATTAAATTATAGTTATTCATTACATCAAAACTTAAAACTGCATCGACCGATGAGTAACGATCGGTTAATATTTTGTTATAATGAAACAGTTTCTCACGAATATTTAAGTAAAATATAGGTATATTAAATTCTTGAAAAAATAATACTTCCATTTAAATTAACCAATGCTTAATGTGTATAAATAAAGACTTGCTAGAGGTACATACATGTCTTAGATTTATCCTAGTTTGCTGAAGAATCAATGTTTCTTTATTTCTACATCCCCCCTCCTACTTTGAACTTTGAATTCAACAGGTTCATGCATGCCGAACATCTTACTCCGTGCTCAGTAAATTACTACCTGTGCACTGTTACAGTTCATTATAATTATTAGTTATAATGGGAGTTCATTACTTTTTCAAATATATTACGATTTTTTTAAATATACAAAAAAAAATAAAACAATAGTTAAAAATAAGTTGTAAGCTAAGTTCTGTTCGCAATTATTAAATTTTACAGATGTTTTTAGAGATTGCATTTATATTTCTCATTAATGAATCACGATTCTTATTTGATATACTAATGAACTCTTTTCAATTTAAAAATAAAAATGGTTCTATTTAATTATTTAAATATAAAATATAAGTTTAGTCTCGTATACTAATTCATGTTAATCCTTGTACATTAATAATTATATTTTTTTTTATTTTATAATTATTTATATTATTTGTGTGTTAATTTGCTTATAATTTGTTATTATTGTTTTATTTTGATATTACAGGGCTGAGAGACAGAACTTCGAAACCTACTACCCACCTCTTAGGGTGCAAGGTTAGTGGAACACTAGTTCTAAGCATCATTCAAACAATATAAAGCCAGTAAATAGTCATTTATAAAATTAAATTAGTTATTTTAATTGCATGATTTCTAATGTATTATTTATTCTACTTTATATAAACATGCCAATTGAAACATTATCCCCACAACTTCTAAAATTATGTTTGATATGTCTGGTTCAGTTTCCCCACGTTTTTATTTTTTACATAATTACAGGATTGATTAACTCAAATTATGTTCTCTTTTAATTGAATAAAAAATAGTAAATTAAATTAATAAATTATATCATAATTCATATTATGATTATATACTATTGTTACTTGATAGATCTTTAATGTTTTATTCCAGTATAAATTTTAGTAATTATTATTTTCGTGTTTTGTAACACGCAAAAGAGATTAAAAAATAAGGGTTATTTTAATTAATAATAATTATTTCGGGGTGGAGAAGATGGTCGGGGAAGGGGGGTGCGATCAGCAAATAAACTCAGTTTAGCCAGAACCTCTGCTTAAAATCCCTGATGAAGACCTGAAACTCAGCCCGGAACGGCGGCACAATTAGTTTTTTTTCTGTTTATTTGCTGCACACTCTTCCCCTCCCTCCCCCAAACATTTTCACATATTAATCTACGGTCATCTAATAACACCTCAATAATTATTTCCGATGAGTATTTTGAACTAATGAAATTCATTCTGATGTATACCATATTACGATCGTAATGGAAATTCGAAAGTAAAAAAAAAAAAAAATACTCTGAAACCATTGAATTCGTATTTTATGTTAGAAGTAACAACGACGTTTTTATTTATTCAAAATCTTCCCCGTCGCCATTAGAGTAAGACAGGATATTACACTTTTCCAAAATATCATATTCCTCAGCCACCGCTTCGAGAGGTCCCTCACAACCCGTTTTCTCATCATCCCCCGATATCAACCCCACGCACCCTTCCCAAAATCTTCGACTCGGATACTAATTCTTCTTCATATGTGGAAGGCTACTAGATCTGATCTATATTTTTGTAATAATTTAATTTAAATTCTTCAAGAAAATTATATCACTTCTTGAGGATCGTAGCTTACTGTGGATTAGGCCACTTATTGGGGAAACCACATTTTAAAAAGCACAGAGAGCACTCTACGCCTGCTTGCGAACGCACTATTAATTAGATTTATAATGATATTTCAGCTACTTGTAAAATTTTAGGAGTTGTCGGGTAAACAAAAAAAAAAATATATGGCACCAATTTTAAAAAATATATGATATTTGGACTGGAACTTTCAGGGAGTGGTAAACTTCTTCCTAGCGTAATTTTCATCATTTTTACATATGAATCCGTTGACAGAAATTTGTCTAAAATTACTTCTAGTTTTAGTTAAATTTGATGCTTTTTTTTAGATGACTAATGATATGTTGCTATCGTATTTTTGAATATTACTTCAATGGCTCAAATTTGTATATTCTGACACGCTAAACCCAGCTAAAGAGGCGGAATACTCAATCAAATTCTATGTAGATCACAGGAGAACGCAAGAATTTTACTGTCGCTTTCTGGGAAGTTAATAAGTGAAGGAGTCGGAACCCAGCTTATCCGCCTACCCTCTCAGGACCTCATAAAGAATTAATGCTACTTCGTTTCCTCCATCATCCCATTGTCCGCTTATATCGGCATTATCTCTTCTACCTGGATTGGAAACCTAAGCGCAATCTCGAATCTTGTATGTGTAAGGAAACCCTAGGATTTCATATTTCATTTTTTTTTTTTAAGTCTGCTTGTTTTCCTGTTTTGTTTTTTGTTAAGATAAGTATCATGTTTTGTAAAATGCTAACCAAAAAAAAATGCGAAACATTTATGGAAACATAATTTCATGCCAGAAGCAGGTATAGAAGATAGTGCTGATAAGAGAACTATGAGAGAACTGAAAAGAGATTTTCACTAGAACAATTATCAACACAACACACGAAAACGAAAATGTATTGGTAACATTCCATGTACAATGATCGAGCTATATTTCTCCTAAATGACCAAACATAAATATTATTAAAAAGTTATAGCACATTCCTAATAGAAATGATTAAAATTAAACCATTACTGCAAGACGGGAACATCAGCATTATTTAGTTTAGGAAAGGTAAATAATCAAGCTAAGTTTAATGATTTTTTTTTCCACTCCATGTCATGACATATACATGCATCTTTAATTCTAGTGAACTTTTTCCGTAATTTTAAATTTAGTATTATTCAAAAATAAATAAGTCCCTTATTTAACAATTGTTTTTGTTGTTCATAATTTGTATTTAATTAAGCGAAGAGGTCTTGCCTTTATGTACATAAAATTATTTCAGTGTTATTTTTGAGCTAAGAAATTTTAAATAGCTTTTCAAATTTCTTATTCATAAATAATACTTGATAATTCATAAAATATACGGTAAAGATATTTTTATAATAATTATTATTAACTTAAATAGTAATTATCATTAATAATAATTATAATTTATTAAATAAATCAATAGGTATCCTTATTAAGTATCAATATTCTTCATTATACCAATAGTCCAACGTTTCGGCCATCCTCAAGGAGAATCTAAACATTTAACAGCTTATTATGTATTTATTCGTAACAATTTCAAATACAATATTATTATTAATAATATACCATAATATATTAAATATTATAATTAAATATAAATTCACACATAAAAATTTAAAAAAATGTTTTACAGACTATCTTGCCCAGGTCATCAAATTCAAGTCAAAATCACCCTATGAAAAAGTCAATTAATAGTAAATCAAATTAATTATTAATAAGCTTACCTAAGCTTATGTCTAGTTACCTTTTTTTTAACTTTAATTTTTAAAAGTTAAATTTTTTATTAAAACTACACTATCCTCTATTAAAAAAACAAACTACTTACAACCTTCCATACACTCAGGTCAGGCTTATTATTATTTTAATTCAAGTTGTATTTTTGTCTCAATTTTTATTTATTCCAATTACTAAATTCATATTAAAATTAATTGTAAATAGTAACTTTTTCCCATATTTTTCATAAATTTATTTTACTTAAAATCTCTGCATAATGTTGGTTCAAATTCCTCGTATCTGTTTTAAAATTTACTGTGTAATTGATGTTCTCTGATATATAAATTGACTCAAGTATTTTTCTGTTGAACATATTGTTTTCTTTATGTAAAATTATGTTGTTATCAAAATCGAATTCGTGTTGGTTTTTAGTTGCATGCTGCACTAATGCTGTTTTATTATCCTTCTCCTTATTTCTTGTATCATTTCTGTGTTGATATATTCTATCCCCCAACAATTGCTTTGTTTCACCTATATAGATAGATGGACAATTTAAACACGGAATTTTATATATCAATCCCGATTGACTTTTTATTTTAATTTTGTCCTTCAAATCGCTATAATAATTCTTAATTTTATTGTTATGTTTATAACATAATGAATATTCATCAACATCATAATCTTTAAATGACCTCTGGATATCTTCTGATAAACCTTTTACGTAGTTGAATCCAAAATATTTCTTATTAATTGCTTTATTATTTGTTATCTTATTTTCCATATATCATTGGATTTTTTAAGGTTTATATCCCAAATTTTGTAAATTAATTTTTTGGGGTAAAAATTACTTTTTACTGTTTTCTGCCTACTTACATCCGTTATTCTTACAGCTTTGTTTACATAATTATTAATTAAATTGATTTTCATATGAAATGGATGGCAAGAATAGCAATTCAATATCAAATTACTGCTTGTTGCTTTCTTTGTCCATTCTGTTATTATATCCTTTCCTTGTCTCATTATCAACGTATCCAAAAATCTTAGTTTTCCTTCCTTTTCCAATTCCGTGGTGAACTTCAATCTGTCTAGTATGGTGACTATATGCTTCTAATAATTTATTTTTATCTTTTTTTCTAATAGTACAAAAAATTTCATCTACATATTTAAACATTATTTTGACTATTATTCCTGATTTTGAAAGTTCATCTTTTATTAGATCATTCATGATTAATCCTGCAATTGATATTGATAAATTTTCCCCCACTGGAACCCCAAATAGCTTATATATATAACCCAAATATGGTTCCCCATTGTAGTTAAATATGTCGTTTTCACAACATAATTTTATGCCCTCTAAACACAATTGTTTATTTTTTATATTTGTATCCATTTTAATTTATTCCTATTTATCATTTATAATTTTATAAACCATTTAAAACGGTATATTTGTTAATAAAGAGGCAACATCATAACTTATCATAGTTTCATCCGCTTCAATTTTAATTTTATTGAGTTCATCTTTTGCCTCAATTACATTAATTATATCGATAGTTTTATCTTTATTAACAAATTTAAAATTGAAACAACTATCTACCCGTTTATTTATTTGAATTTTGTGTTTTTTTTTACAATAAAAACAAGAGTCATTCTATTTGAGTAAAAATGCTCTATTTGAGCATTGGGCCAGGAACAGTGCCATCCACCAAAAACTCCAGCTTCCCTCTGTTCTGGAGTTCATAGGCTGACAGCACATCAAGGTCTTTGATGGGCCGAAGGCCTGTGCTAACCCACTCTTCCGGGGGATTGCCTCTCCACCAAGACCTGGGAAGTGGCAAGGCACTGTTCCCTTGGTCGACGTGCTCGCCGAGGGAAGGGTTTTAGACTCAACTATTCAGCACTAGTAGAGAGGTCCCTTCTCACTCGTGACAACGCAGACGGCGAGTAAGCGCCACAGTGCTCCCCTGCTCACAGTAGATTCCACAACCTACCCCTACTAGTGCCTTTCAGGCAAAGAAAGGATATTTTTAATGAGGTGTAGATGACCTGAAACACTGGTCGAAACGTCGGCATAAAATAAATAAATATGGTTTTGTTTATTTATGTTGTTCTTTGCTGACCGCACCCCCCGACAAACTTCTCCAAAGGATATTTTTGTTTATTATGTATACATACTTATTCCTATTATTGTATTATGTGTTGGATTTGTTTGGTATTATAAAATTAATAGAAAAGTGAGAAAAACAAATAACCTATTTTATCTCTTACTTACTGTAAATATAGCTCTGTAGTTAATTTAAAAATAGCTTCATGGAATGGATATATTCATAAACTTAGCGGTAAAGTCACCATTTTCCTCCTACCGGAAGTTCCAGTTTCCCGCATAATACATTTTATATTTAATTATTCTTGGTAAATCTTTTAGGAAGCTTTTGTTTCGTTTTTGGAGTTTTTTTTATCCTTCAGAATGCTGTGCTAATTGAATTTTGTTGCCGCCCTCTGCTATTCAAATTTAACCGAGTTCCTGGTATGGAAAAACCTTTCTTTTCCTGAAATTCATAAAGGTCTGGTATTATTTTCTCCTAAAAATTATCTATTTTTACTTGATTTCGTAACGCCCGAAAAACATTTAAATATATCAAGATCCAGGTCAAAATATACTCGAATCGGCTGCACTTTTTACAGAACTTTTTTTTTTAGCTACATGGGTGCATGAGGTTGATTTCATGATGAAAACGAGTTGAGGGTAGCCTCTTTTTCTGCATTGGCAATGCATTTTAAGAAGGGACTGAGACAATTTGATCATTTTGGAGAGGAGTAGTCTGTATTTTGTGTCAGTCTGATGTTGACAGTGCTCACCAGGTTTGTTGATTCACATAATCAAAACCCTAGATTTATTAGAGCAAAATATATTTAATGAAATAATATTATGAATTCGAAGAGCTCATTCCCAATAAGGGCTTTTGGAAATGTTACTGAAAATGTTTCCCGCCCCACTAAGACCCCCACGGTCCTATATCACTTTTGTAATAATTGCTTAAAACGGGAAGATACTTTAAGATAGTTTAATCGAGCAATATTTAAAAAGCGCTAGAAATTTAAAAAAAAAAAAAACGTGAAACTCGTCACTTCCGCCCTCCGTGGTGCCCTCACTTATCTTATCTGACTTTTCTTAGAGACAATTATAGCGAGTAGGTTGGTTGATATACGACATGTCACAATCTCACAAAAGGAGATCATAACAGAAAAAAAGGCAATTCTTCGATCGGACCCGCCCCAGTAAGACTCCCAGAAAACAGGAAGAGGAGATTTTAAGATTGTTCAATCGAGCAATATCTAAAAAGTGAAAAACGGCGTGAATGATTGAAGTATACATGATACATTTCTTTTACTAATAATTTTATTACTCTTAATGAAGGGAACGGAAAAAAAAAATTCAATAAAAGAGATTTATCTAATGTCTTCTAACGTTTTGGCACATTTTATAGGCATAGAATATATATATATATATATTCCAATTATTATTGTTGTGAAACAATAATAAAACAGTAGTGACCAATTATTAACCCAGCTCCCTTACCCATACTGAAGTTATTCCATTTGAATTATTATTCTCATGATTGTAGCTATAATGGAAATAAAGAAAATCTGTACTCAAAGGCTAGTGAACTACCTATATGCACTCTAATGCAATATACATTGTAACAAAATACAATATAAGCACAAATGTGTACTCAACAAAATGCTTTTCCTGAATGAAGCTTCTGAGAGGTGTTTATTTTTTTATATATATATACAGTGCCGGAAACTGACAGCCACATTTACATCTCTTTAAATATATTTCCTTCCTGTTCTGTCCCCGCACCGTCGCACCCTTCAAACAAGCTTTTTATTTTTTTGCATATTTTCTGCTGCAGCCTTCTAAAAAGATTGGGCAACGCTATTCACAATTTCTTCATAATTTGATAAGATTGCTAGTTTTTTTTTTATCCTTGTTATAATAATAATATTCATTGATGACTAATTTGTGTGGTTGGATTCAACCAACCCTGTTTCGAGTATTTGATTATTGTTTCCGATAAAATATTCGGCCTATATTCAGTATAACTTATATTCGAGTTGTATTTTTTTTTATTTTGTTGAAATTTGTATCCAGTCAATTAAATTAAATTAAAATTTTATGTCACTTTAATATATTTTTTCTTCAGTTTCGTATATTCTTTCGTGATGGGACACCATCCACGGAATACATTAATAAATAAAAAAGGTTCACTTATCATCACACTTATCAAAGTGTTAAAATATAAGAAAACGATATGTTCGAACTTTAATATTATCTGGGATATGAAAAAAAAATAACTAGTAGGATAATGAAGGTTATGTAGATTTAAAACAAAAGAATGTCAGGTAAAAATTAGTACTTTGATTTAAGAATTGAGAGTACTAACATAATTATGTTAGGTCTAAACGAAAAGATTAGACACAATTTCAAAGCTTAGTGATGGTATTTATCTTCTTGGTATATAAGTTAAGCATGTTTGCTGCTTTTTGAGGTATGTATATTGAATTCGGCTATAGATATTTTATTAGTGGTATAATTATTACTCTATCACCTACTTTTTTTTTTTTATGTGATCATTATTTTCCGAAGGTCGACCTATATTTGAACAAATAGAATAATTCCTTGAGCTGAAACAAGAAACATATACTAGCATTATAGTTATAATAGTGGTTTGTGTATTACTTTTTTAATTTATTTCATTATTTACTATATGTTCGTGGAGTAGCATAGTGGCTTCAATCATGAACGATCTCAAATAAAATCATTGATGACACAATAAATTTTCTTTTGGCATAAAATGGTTGGCCTTTGTCATGGTATGTACCAAAGTTAGATCGGCTTTCTAAAGATTCGCTCATGATTATCAAAATGACTATGTTAAATTCGTTAATTACCAGTGATGCGGCGAGAGGGATGCGCTGAGATCTGATTAGCTCTGCTCTACCCCTCACACGTGGGGGATAGAGTGGGCTCAGGGGTCCTCAGGTCGATTGTGTAAATATTGTATATTAGAGTGTAAACGTGACTAGAGATTATATTATTTTTATTATAATTTATTTATTTTCCATACACATAGTTTGATTATGTTCATTTTCTTTATCCTTCTGTTTGTACATATCTAAAGAGAGATTTTATTTATTTTATGTACTTTTCTTTCATTTATTTAATTAATTCTCATTCTTATTTTATTTTATTTTAGTGGGAATGTGATCATTCATCACTATTATCTATTGCCCACAACGGCGTGTCAGATTGTAATATCTATCAATAAATAAAGTTTTTTTGTTTAAAAAAAACCGCTAAGCACTTTACACTATTTTTTTAAAATCCATTTTTATTACTTTTAACTTCTATAACTCAAAATTCTATAATTGGAAACTCCACTCGTCAAGTCGAAAGACACGATATTTTAAGTCATCTCCGTCTCCCGACCCATGTTATTCATAAATTGATCTCTACATCCTAAAAGGTCTCATCGATCTTAAAAATAGTTATTGAGTTGCATTAATTAAGTTTTAATGTAGCCTAACTCAGGGGATATTGTACTTTAAAAAAGTCTAGAGTCAAGCACTTAAGGTAAATGGAAAAATTGTTCTTATCCTTGTAAAAAAAACTTCCTAATATGCCAATAAAATAAACTTTAAGCTCATAAGAGCTATTTCAAGAACACATCTACATAAAGAGACTGAATTTATTAATCCCAGAAACATGTGTAAAAGGCTTTTATCTTTTTAATGGTTATAAGTAGAGTATCCACAGACAAGAAAGATCAACTTATAATAAATCATATAATCAGTTTCTGTATCGTTCTTTCACTAAAAAAAATTGGGATGTTGCAATAATGGGATGTTTGGACTAATAATTGTAACATGTTTGGGTCATCCGTGGCTCAGGCAGTGAAAGCGCAGGTCTTAGCAAGCTGAGAACTGCGGGAGATGTCGGTTCGAATCCGGTCTGGGGGTGGACTTTTTTCATTTCGTCGTGGTCCCACGAAATGAAGAACTTCACCCCTCACTAAGGCTAGAATAGGATAGTCACCTGTAGATAACCCTCCCCCCCACACCTCCGTATGTCAGAAATGACTAGGGAAGGGATAATAATAAAAAAAAAAGTTTCAATAATGATCCGATTATTAATACTGATTGGTTCTATGTAAAGTTCTATACTTTATAAATATAAATGTTAATATTTCTCCAACTACTGACAGTTAACTTTTATAGTTACTATCATTAGTGATTTTTATGATTAAGATATGGCTAGGGAATCATGAACAGCGCGGACTACCCAAAGAGCTGCGATTGTGACTTCTATACCAATTTAGATCTTGATAATTTTCTAGTCAATTGGCTGTCAATTACTGAGACGATCTGTCTTGTCAGAAAATGCTGATAGTGTAAATTAAAATTAATTGACTGATCCTAATGATTAAACCGAATGGCTCAGGGCCTTTTGAAATATTAACGGAATGTCAATGTTAAAATATCTTCTTTAAGTAAAAAACTGTAGATATGCTTGCGGTTAAATTTGTGTTAAACTCGAACCACTTTTGTTTTCATTTATTTTATGGTGTGAAAAGTACGATGATGTTGGAGGTAATAAAAACTTTAGGAGTACTAATATTATTTTTAGTGAACAGGAAGGTTCGATTCTTATTCTGTTTTTTCCAAAAATAGTCGGTACAGGGCTTATTAACTATTTTAAGTTTCTTTTTGCTACTAAGCTCTAAAAATTAACACGCCCTTCCATTCGCCACAATTAGATTTTTAATTTATTCATACTTCTTCAGTCCAAATATTTTAGTTTTTGTTCACTAGGTATAAGCTTAGTAATGCTGCAACCAAAATTAATAAGCATTTTCGGCCTTTACCTCGTCCGGAACTACATAAAAAGTAGTTAAAACTTTAATTACTTTCCATTTACTATAACTTTGAATTCCAGAAGTACTTCAGCCCACTCTGGACACGCCCATGTGCTGAAAATAAATATAAAATCGATTTTATATTATTATTATATTATATATATCGCTCGCTTGCGCATCGACTCATTTTAACTTTTAGGGTTTCTATTCTTAAGAAATACGTCCCAATAAACTGACTTCACATATGAGTTAAATTATATGTAAACACAGTAACTAAGGGTGATGAAGTAATTTTAATTGAAATTACCTAGCATCAAGAAGTAATTGTAATTGTGTCTTATAATTATTTCAGTGTAACTGTTATTAAAAACCTCTAATTTTGGATGTTTTGGGCCATTTATCTGTTATCTTAGTGTCATTATAGTTTAACTGAAACATTTAATTCAAGATATAATTAAATTACTCATGTTGTTGCCTGATTCTGAGCTAAAATTTAATTTTTTGTAGTTATCCTATACCTCAAATACTTAAATTTCTCTTCATGTCGAAATGTATTCCCTCCCTTATTTATATAGCAGAAGTTGTCTCATATCTATACAACGTTTCTACTACTAGTATTAAATATATATATGTGACGTTTTATCAGTATTTATTTAGAAACCTAGTTCATTACCAGATTTGATCAACTTAGTTTTGTTTAATTGTGCAATTTTTCATCATTTTCGAACTGTATCAAATCAGGACATCGGAGTAAGTAGAGTTAAAATAGCTATCCTAAAATTTAACAGATTCTTAGGAAACATTTTAGTCACTATCGAGGAATCTCACTCCCAGTATATCATAAAATCGTTAAGTTAGTAATTAATTTACTTTATTAGTTATTCATCACATAAATTTGCTTCATTAGTAATTACTTTATTAGCCTATTCATGGAGCATGCAGAAGAATCATAGTCTACCAATGCTAATTAATTATCTATCAATCATTACTTTCAAACAATTTTTAAAAAATAGAAGGCAACAGTATCATTTATCGCCTTTATAACGATTTTTAAAAAAAAAATTGTATTAGGCGCTAGAAGCTATATAGTAATTCGGTTGATGAGGCAATAACGAAATAATTAGGTATTTTATTTTGAATAACTGAAACGTTTCATGAAGTTCGCACCGGTAAAAACAGGACGATTATGTTTCCCCTGTCCTATTAAAATTATTACTAGAATTTCAAAACAGGAAAAAACTGTGGTATATATTCTTCTACAGCCAATTTAAAGTGTTTATTATTTCTTGTATGTTTATTTTTTCATTTTTTTTTTTTTTGGGGGGGGAGATTACCATCGTTTCTGCTGTCCAGAAACATCTCAGAAACGGTAGTTTCCAAGGTAACTTAAGGTGTGGTTTGATCATAATATTTTATAAGAAAGGTATAGAATACAACCATATTATTTAACTTTGATACAATATTCGTTCTTGGTCATGCTGATGATTGACGATCTTAAAAAGATTATAATATTTTAATTGCATCAATACATTATTATTCTTTCAGCTTGTCTGTTGTAAAAACTAATAACAATACAATTTACGAATGATTTTTTTTTTTTTTTTAAACAGTTCTCCCAGAATAAATGTTCTGTCCTATCTATGCGTCATTATTATTTCTGGCCTAATCTGGCCTAGGCGAAGACACAACAACCAAGGCCAAGGTTGTTTGTCTAGGCCACTTATCTCCAGCGAAAATATTTTCTATACTCCAGGGGCAGATAGGCTGTCGTGGAGTGAGGCAAACCACCTGCCCAGAACTGGAATCTGTATTTATAAAGCGGCCTTTTAACTGAGGTCATTGGCCCCGGACCGAAATCTGTCGTTGTTGAAGTTCGTAAAAACTTCACAAAAAAAGGTTAGGGCTTCGGGTTTTTATTGCCAGGTGGGCAATATACAACAGGGGACTGAAATAACTGAGAACTTATTTTTGTAACAGTTCAATCCACTCCCTATTGAAAATGGGAAAGATATTGAGACGTAAATTGTATAATTTCTTTTTAAAACAGAACACGATATCTGACACATTTAAAACAGAACTTGATGTGCAGTTTATTAGTCTCAAACAAAGTTTATTTTGTCTCATTAATTTAATTGTGTTGCTTTTTAAAGAATGTTTTTATTGACCATGTGTATGTTTACGAACACAAATCAGTTTGACACTGGTTTTAAATAAAAAATAAACAAATTTTAATATAACAAGGTTTTATATAAAAAAAAAACATTACATACTAAACTATATTTAATATTTGAATTAACTGAAGGAAAAATGTGAATACCTTATCCGTGTAATTTTTTAATTGTTTATGCATCTTAAATTAATCACTGACGAAAATTGTTAACAATGACCCTTATGGCTCAGATATTGCTGATTCTGTTGCCCCAGTTGCAGTTTTATTAACATTCATTTTTATGTATTTACCTATTAAAAAAAAAATTAAGGTCAAATGTTGTTACTATAGAATCATATAGATACCACAGAGAAGCGGTAGTGGCGTAAAATTTATGTTTATTTTCAACGCCACGAAAAAAAGCTTGCATGACAGTGTAACAAAACAAAATTGCTTACTTGACTCCCTGAAAAAACATGGCTTTAAAAATGGAAACTATTCGAAAGTGTAAACTCTGTGAATTCAGAGAAATATATGTTTACAAATATTGTTGCTCTCTGGGGTACGAATGTCAGCAAACATCCCACGGCTTGTGCTAACATGTCCGTTTGCTTTAATTTCTTTTCTTTTTTTTAAGATATTTTTTTAATTTGTTAGTTCAACACAGTTACATAGTTCAAAATAAACCCAATAAAATAATTGTCTTCTGGTTATAAAATAACGCCTAGTCTGGTTTTAAATTATATATACAATTAAATCTACATAAATAAATATAAATATACATTAAATTAAAGAATTGTGCAAAGCCACATATAAGTGAGTACTGAAACTAGGTTAATACAAATTTTGAAAAATATAGTTTTATTTAGAAAGATTCCCATTATTTTATGTCCGTAACTTACTAAATTTAGATTACTACTTTAGGCGATCCCCAGGTTTATCGTTTTAAATAATAGATAGGCTGTTTGTAAGAAAAAAAACATTGATGTTTAGCATTACTAAGCAGGTTCCCATACCCAATTGTTCCAAGTTTCCGACAAATATGACCGTTATTTAGTTATATTATTCAACTCACAATTATGAACCATTTTCTTAAAAATAAAAAAAATATATCATAGTTTAAAAAATTACGTAGTAAGTAAACGTTAATTTTAATATAAGAACGTGATAGAATATATAGATATTAAACATAATTGTTTAATTATTTGTAACTTGTTGAAATGAAGAAGTGCCGACAATTTAATAAGTATTGTTGATATTATAAGTAATTCATTGGAAGTGAGGTACTAGTAATATCTTACTGTATATTTAAGTTTAAAGTTATGCTTTAAAATAAACTTCATCCATTTTAAAGTTTTATTTTTTTATTTTTTACAGTACTTTTACTAAAGTCGAATTCTGCTCCCAGTGTAGAAAGGTTTTCGAGTTTTAATGGTTTGATATAGGAATGGATTAGGATTTAGTTCTACCATTTTGGAAAACCACTCTAAATCTTCACTGTAGCACGTTCGAGATTTACTACCTCATGCACTTCTGAACATAAATAAAAACAAAATGAACAATCAATCATCCAGAAAAAAATTGAATAGATAAGATAATTTCAAGTCGTCCTAAACCTTATAAAATTCTATAACTGAGGCCAAAACTGTTAAGTTAATGTTTCATTTCTGAAACGCTCTATCCATTAATTAATTCTCAGCTAAGGACGTATATTTATCTTTATTTTATTTATTGTTTCTGAAGGTGTATGAGAAGTTCTAAAATAATCACATTTCATGTCCATAGTATTTAGTAAATATTTTTAAAATAATAATTAATGCTTGATGATTATGGGTTTTCCTGTTTGGGGAGTTACTGGGAAATAATAAGATAAAATCTTTCCCTGTTGGTATACATTTATATGTTTTTTTTTTTGCAAGTACTTTTTTTTATTCTGAATTTTTTTTCCTGGAAAGTTACTTGTTATTTTTGTTAATATGTTGAGGTAAAAATATAAAATTCCTTTAGAATATTATCAATATAGTCGCATTAATTAAGATTTATAACAAAACATTGTTGGGACGCCCGTAGCTCAGTGGTTAAGACGCAGTCTTACAATTTGATGTCTATTGGCAGTGCCGGTTCGGATCAGGCCTGGGGCGTTGACTTTTTCATGGCGGTCCCACAAATTGAAAACCTTTGACCCCCAACCATGGTTAGGCAGTGTAAGACTCAAAAACATTGTTACTAGTGACACTACTGATGCATTTATCTGTCCCTTTAGCACAGATAAATGTTAAGTTATCTGAGGCATTATCTCTTTGGACATATCAATATGGCTGTGTGACATTTTGTCTACCTCCTTATTGATGTTTCTATATTTAATAAATTTTGCTATTCAAATATTATGGGTTTGTATTAGGGAATTGTCTTTTAATATTTTGCCTGATCTCACATGTCTCTACTTATATGGTAAGCCTACTTATTATATCTGTATTCTGTGTATTCAAGTTTTTTTGTGTCTATTTTATAGTTTACAGTATTGTTGAAATTTTTAGTTGTGTGAATTGCTTCTAAGATCCTTCAGCTTTATGTCATGTTGGGGTTTTTGAAGTTACATTTATGGTTTAAAATTATGCTGTGCAGTTTATATTCTTAACATTCTTTTTTAGTTTGTGGCATGTTGTTTTATCATAGTTTCTAGTTATTTAGTTGTCTCTCCAATAAATATTCTTTCGCAAACAAGCCTATTTATTGGATTTTTTCCAATTTACCTACTTTATCTTTCATGTTAGATAATTGGTGTTGCAGCTCGTTGTCATTGTATAAACCTGTTTTAATATTGGTATGAGAATTATGGGTTTTCCTGTTAGTAGCGTTACTAAGCAATGCATGTTCCTTGGTGATACCATTCTCTGCTCGTAAACATTTATAATTTTTTTTTTTAAGTAGGTTTAGTTTTCTCTAAATATGACCAATCATAACAAAGATAAAATGTTTAATTAAATAATTCAGTCTCGACGTCGGTAATGAGTTGAGAAAGACTGAGACTAATTACTGTACCATTCGGATTCCCCTAGCCCTGATCCACAATGAGAAGATCTGCTAGAAGCAGCCCAGGTGGGATTGGAGCTAAAGAGGATTACCAAGACTTAATTGGAATATTGTCGATAGTCTTCCGCGAGGATTAGTGCGTACCGTTCTCCGCTGAGTGGGCCCAGGATTATAACGAGATGCGAGGGACAGCTATATCCCTCTGTGTCATATCTTATCCCACAGTTTCCAACAGTTATGCCACCTTATAACGTAAAGTAAGATTAGACCTTTATCCTTCTTGGATATGCATCAAGGTTTATAATAGTAAAGCGTGGAGCCCCTGAAGGTCAACTATCCCTACCTTTAGGTTATGTTCAGATATGTAACACAATGTAATGGAATAAAGCGGAACTTCAGTACAAAGAATCTTAAGGGATCTTAAAAATATTGATGTTTGATAACATTATATTGAGGTTACCACTATAATTTAATTTGAGTGGGAAGGTCGAGTTTTTATTCCGTGGGGTCAATACGAAATAATAGTCAGCCTTAAAATAATCTACATAATATACATTATTTATAATACAATGGTTATTATATTTGGGACCAAATAAACTCATGCCGTAAATCGAATAATGCTTTGTTTATTATAAAATAAATGCTTTGATATATTATAAAATTATTCAGTTCCATAAAACTGAATGCAAGAATTTATTTGTGGATGAAAAGGAGCAATCCCTTCATTCCGCCACAAATTAGAAAATATACCAAAAATAAGATAATAATCATAAGAATGTTTGACACTCTTGTTTGTCTGGTTTAATTTCTATATTTTTTTATTATATATTTGTGTATACTATGTTTTCGATGTAATTTAATCTCTTATATTATATATAATACTTCAAGTTTTTATTAATATATTGTTTTTTTTTCTGAACCCTGACCAATGCCTCAAGCATAGGCCAAAATGTTGTTACACATAAAAAAAATATCTTTATACCATTACTGTGGGTTTTATTTATATTTTTGAGTTCCCTTTTTATTTGAGGCGGCCATATGAAAAGCCCATTATCGTTACAAGAATTACATGACATGGCATGTTCTTGAAAACTAAGTTCACTACTAATTGTTTTTTTATAACAGAATATGCATAGGTATTTTTGAATTCAGTGAGAATGCTTAAAATATTGGTACCTCATCGACTGGATCTTAGCTGCAGAATATTTTTTCATTTAAAATATTCCATCTTATTGCCTCATATGTTCTATGCTCATGTGAGTTTTGTATCAATCATATAATTTTTCCTGCATTTAGTTCTGTCTATATTCAAACCAAGCGCCAGTACAGAACATTATGGCAACGCACAAGACATCCTTCTGATCGTCGCACATATAACCATTACTGCAAACTCGTTACGAG
>NW_027108038.1:536485-547813 GCF_000696795.3 Halyomorpha halys | reverse complement strand
AAAAAGTTCTGTCTATATTTGTCTCTTCCTCAAAAATTGTAATTGCAATTTTTTGAGCTTCCTATTTCGTCTTGCTCTATACGAAAAAGAGAGTAGGTTCCTAGTAACGCGTTGCGATTTCTCAATAGTAAGGAATTTACTTTAAAAAATTCCTTCAGAGTCTTCTCATAAACAAGTTTATTTTAATTTACTATAACATTTTAGAATGAAGCTGCATCTAAATGAACCCCTTTATTGCTACAGGACCCTCCATTAAAAATTTAATTTTGTAAAGTCACATAGTCTAATTGAAAAAAACACTGCTTCATCTTTAAGGAGAAGAATTAAATTGACACAATGGGCACTCAAGAACGAGACTCAGTCAGAAGATTTCTTTTTCTTTTGAAAAAATTAAATTTGAAATGCAAATAGTCAGGCAGTATGTCATTAGGGACAAGCCGAGGCCATGAGAAGAAAGAACTCGGCCCTGTCATGGCTGAACTTTAATCCCTTCTTGGATTGCAGTTTTAAATTATTTTTCTTACCTTTTGCCTTTTGTTTTTGTACCCTCTGTTATTTACTACAAGGTTTAAATTAATACTTTAGTTTTATGCTGTTATAACTTATTAAAACTTATTATACTTTTCAAAGAACTCAGAAATATCATTTCCAGAATTATAATTTTTTTTCTCGAATTTTATTTCTTAATGCTTTGAAGGCCTTGAAATGCAATATTACATAATTAGATCAGAAGGACCCATAAGAGTTCATTTAACTAGTTTCTTTTCAAATTAATATAGTTCAAGTGTACAGAAAGTAATCGATTATGTTAGATGTCTAATGTTTGCCGATTTAATATCAACAAAAAATTTGTCTCGTTGCTGTTGTGATTATCTCATGCAGTGCCATCTTTACCCCACGTATTGTAATTTTGTGTTCATGACGCGAGGGCCTCCTAATCCCAACTATCAATGCATTTAGACGAATCAAAATGAGCTATGAAGTACTTTTCTTTCATGATAGATTGAACTATTTACTATCGATATCGTGATGTACTTAAAGAAATAGACTTCTAAAAAAAGAA
The DNA here is from genome assembly GCF_000696795.3 of Halyomorpha halys. Taxonomy (NCBI): domain Eukaryota; kingdom Metazoa; phylum Arthropoda; class Insecta; order Hemiptera; family Pentatomidae; genus Halyomorpha; species Halyomorpha halys. The sequence goes on along the minus strand of NW_027108038.1, from coordinate 546,750 downwards.
AATCGTGATTTTGATCATCAAAAATAAAAAATAAAATTACCTCTTGTAAATGTTCAGCAAGTTTTTTTTAGCACTATCACAACAGTTACTTCGAAATGGCGCATATTCATTTATACAAAATTAGGAATAAATCTAAAATCATTATTAAAACACAAGTTTTCAGATATACTACTTTGCACCAATGATAAGACTGTATCGGTGGTTCCCAACTGTTTTAAGTTTGAAGACCAATAAGTAAGAAATTTAACCATGAGCGGTCTTCCTTCGTTCCTCACTTGGGATAAAGGAGTGTCTCCTTTAAAAAATATTAGCAAATTACGTGCCTTAAAAGTGCATTTTGAATTCATACATGGTGTTGTAAGACTGTATTTGGGGCCGCCCAAAGCTCAGTGGTTAAGACACAGTCTTACCAATTTGATGTCTATTGGCGGTGCCGGTTCGAATCCGGACTGGGACGTTGACTTTTTTCATTGAGTGGCGGTCCCACAAAATGAAGAACTTTGACCCCAAAACATGGTTAGGCAGTATAGGACTCCAATGGGGGTCTTGGCCGAAAAAAAAGACTGTATTGTATAAACTGATTACTTTACTTATATCTTTCATAAACCTGGGTTCAATCTTAAGTTTTATGTGATGTAACATGTGTTTAGAATGTAGAATTTTGTATCAATTGTTTTAATTATAGGATTGTAATCATGAAAAATATGGATTTATTATTAGGAAGCAGTTGAGACAAAATATAGTTTTTAAAAATTACTTTTTAAACCCTTTGAATTCCCAATACATGATGTAGGGCAAGATAAAATCTATATTAACTAGACTGAATGTTACATACTATTTTTTTCTATTCCGACACCATTATATCTTCCGTGTGTAGAAGTAATTTGTATACAGGCCAAGAGCTAATGGATCTCGGACAGAGATTAAAGACGAAATCCGAGGGGTGGGCCTCAGGTGTAGACTTGCTACCACCTACATAGGGTACATATTTACATTTACATAGGCTACATATTTAGAAGGCACAGTGACCGAATACCCCCGGGAACCGTAGCAGCGGGGATTACACTCCCTCCGCTTCTACTAATTGTGGGATAAGCCTCTTACTAATCCAGCATTAGCTCGCCTGTGTGTGTTTGTCTCGCGGATCCTTCTGTTGAGGGCCTCTGGAGAGTCAAACAGGAACGGAATAGAATTTACAACAACACACCTCTCAGTAATTAGAAATGAAAATATAGATTTGTAGTTATTTACACGGTTTTTATAATTGTTCATTACTTACTACTAAATTAAATAACAAAAAAATAGCATTACAATTCTTGTTTATTACTAGATAAAGAAGTAATATTTATACGCAAATGGTAATAAGATAAGGCAATGTGGCCAGCATCTAGGCTTAAGCAATGAATCCCCTTCATCTAATAAAGGGCCAAGTACCCACTGTATAGCCTTAGACGCCATAGTCCAAATCCAAAGATTACTTGCAGAAAAGTTTTTTATTTTCTGCTGAAGGTCGAACCGCTCGGAAATACGATCTGATGTCGAAATTAAAGTGCAACCCCAGTTTTGTATAAGTATATGCCCTATGTACAGCACCTATCTACACGATGTTATATACAACTTGTCTCCTAGAATGTCCTCTATTTTCAACTTCTCTTCTAAAATTAAGGTAATATAGAGGTCTTATCTCTAGCTCACTGGGATATTTATGTGTGATCTCAGAAGGTCGATAACCTTTGTTTATTTTTTCTAAGAATGAAAACTGTATATTTATTTCAAATAAACCAAATTAAAAGTCAGTTCAGCACTGTCAGACTATTTCAATAAGGATATGACCTAGCTCATATTCAAGACCATTTAATTTTACACAAACATGGCGAATGAAAATCGTTAATTATGGAGAGAGAGGATTTCTTTGGAAAGTGACTCAAGTGGAGGAAAATGAATGGTAATGATTCTTGGAAAATTACACAGCCCTATTATAAAATTCCTCTCAATTTCATTATTCGGCATAAATCCTGTAGATTCGAAATACATATCAATTAGATGAATAAAAAATATTAATTTCTTTGATGTATAAACGGTCTTGTCGCTTATAACAGTGATTCTTAGTTGTTTTTTTTAACCATCTATCGGACCATTTCTGACTTACTAGAGAGGGGAAGGATTATTATCCTATATGCAAACAATCTATTCTAACTTGATTGTGAAGGTCGATTTTTCTTTCTGGTGGGTCAGCACAAGAGATAAATCTACGATAAAACGTCCCCACTGCAGACTTGAGTTTGCTAAGATGCCACCTTAACCACTCAGCTATAACAGCCTTAGCGATTATACGACTAGATTCAAACCATGGCAATAAATTGGGTTTCACAGTCATAATATTCAGTTTCCACAGAAGAATAAAGATTTGTTAAAAATTATTTAATTAAAAAGATTTCCATATTTCACGTGAACTCAACTCAATAACTAGTAATAAGAATAACACCTGCTACCGTTAGTCCAATTGAAATTATGAAAGATTGTGTTGCTAGGTATCTAGATAATTCTTTATCAATATCCATTAACTTCCGAATGTTTTCATTCATCGTAGTTGAGATATTGTTATTGAGCTTGTCGGGGTTGTCTGGTCTTAGGCGATTTCTCCAGCCTGATATCCTTTACAGAAGGCCCACGACAAGGCGTATTCATTAATAGGTTAGAAAGGAATGTCGTACTGACTAGGTAGAGGAGGTCTAGGTGAGAGAGTCTGAGGCAGAGTAACAGTTCTAGTTGCCGAAATGAAGCGGACGGACTAGAACTGTCATGATAGGAGCCAGCTTACTAGTTGCCGAGATGAAGCGGACGGACCAGTAAGCTGATAAGGCTAGGTGCAGCTCTAGTTGCCGAGATGAAGCGGACGGACTAGAGCCGGGGTGAGACGGGAAATTACACTGGTTGCCGAGATGAAGCGGACGGACCAGTGTAACTGTTAGGAAGTAGGTTACAATCTTAGTTGCCGAGATGAAGCGGACGGACTAAGATTGCTGGAGTAAGGGAGAGGAAATTGGCCATAGTCTAAGGTGAGCATAACAAAAACAAACTCTTATGAGGATAGATTAGCAATAAACTTCTCTATCTCGAGTAGAGTGTAAGCCACCAGTGCTATGACTAGACCCGGAGAAGGCTTGATCTGATGGATCAATCCCGGTGACAATTGAAGGCCTCATGTGATCGGTTATCACTGAGGATTTTCTCTTTTAACTCTACTTGAGATCGTTCCGTAGAATCTTATTGCTCAATCTCTTTTTATTTTATAATTAACATTCTTACATTTTACATATTAACATATATACATTTATACATTTATACAATAGATCGTATTTTTATAATAATCAACTTAAATACAATTATACAGCTTCTTAGACGCTTGTAATGCTGGCCCCTGGCGGGTTACCGCGAAACTACGTGCTCGCTCACTGTTACGAGCTAACTGAACAGAAATTTGATGTTAACGCGACAAAATTTTTAGTAACTTTTTGATGCCAACATTATTTACAAAGGAAAATAGAAAAGAATACTAAAAAAAAAAAAAAAAATGGAAACATCGAATAAAAAAATTATTAATTTTACAAACAATTATAATGATTACAAAAATATAATTTTTTTTTATTTAGATACCGAATAAAAAGTTAACAATTACAAAACAATAAACAAAAGCACGCAAATAAAATATAAATATTGATTTAAAAAAATTAAAATATATGTATATATAAAAATGTAAAGTTAAATGTCTGTCTGATTTATTTAAAAACAATTAAACGACGTATATTCACATTTTTTTGTAGCAAATACGGGATTTTCTTGATTCAGTTTATCCTATGTCGCTTTTCAGTTGTTGAAAATGCCTTTCAAATAAGCGAGATGGTTTAGGTATAGAGCTTCTTCTTGATGTCTTTTAGTGGGGTTTCACTATATTGTTATCTACCAATTTCTCTGCACACTCAATCAAAAAGTGTAAGCGATCTTATGTAATATATAATATACTTCAAGACATGTATGACTAATACCTTTTTTGTTCGAAAATATATGTCCCTCCTGTTTCTGGGCGTAATATATATTTCAAGAATGTATTCATATGTTCTACCCGCTATTGTTTACGTTGGACGTATTTGTATGTTCCGCTTGGTTAATAGGTTAATACCATATTCTTCCTTTTCTCACGGATTAATCCATCGGTAATAAATGAATATTCTGGCTTCTACTGACTTTTGCCTTATGTTACCTATTCCATCCGTTGTTTGTTTTGTAACATTGGATTATATATAACTTGAGGATTTTCAGTTTCCTGTATACGGGATGGCTAATCAAGGGAAAGGCCTTGATCAAGTCGCCTTCAGTTTTCCTGTAGATTAATCTCTAGTATGGCTTTTCTTAGCACAGTCTGGCTTCCTCCGCGCCGCATCTTGTAATCCGTAGCTAACTAATTAATTCTTCCCTATCAGTTTCAGTCTAATGAACCCCTTGAAGTTGATCCGTTTAGATTCCCAAATTCGATCTAGATACGTTTCTATCGTTTAATTACTTACCTCATCCAAACTTAATTCAACTTCAAAACCTGATCATTTGTTTTTATTTTTCAATCCCCCTATTACAATCTCATACCGGTCTAGAAACAGATAAATGACATATTACTTACTACCCGAAATGAAAAACATATTAATTTTCTGTTAGAAAGGATTATTACAAATTTGTTTCACTACACAAACTATAGGCAATAAAATAATAATCATAATTTTAAAAGTCCTAAACAAAATTATGATTATATTTCAGGTGAACCTGTCTTCAACAAACAGCCGCGGGTTCAAATGATTTGTCTGTTACAGAAGGGTGTAAATTGAGAAGGATTATACAAGCAGTAATAATAACAAAGGCTTAGTTAACCCGAATACATACACTGACAATGAATACACTCCATACCCGTGTCGATCAGTTTTGACTTAGTACTTCCACTACTGTTCGGTCTACTCGTGGGAGGTTTTACCGTCAGTTCAGTGTTTATTAACATTTTAGAAATCCGTTCGTTACTACGCCCAACTTATAACAATATAACCTCAATTATATTTACGGAGTTCAGTCCCTTCAATTCGACGCTGTGTAGCCTTCTAAATTCTCGTGTTAACTCATCGCTTTTCGATCCAAATATATAACACAATACCTTATCTTCAAAAACCTTAAGGTGTCGTGTTTCCCTTAGTGTAAAAGGTCACGTTTCGTATATGTGAAGAACAGTAGGATAGATAGTAATATTTTAAGTTTTTGAAATTAGAAAATAAAAAGTATTTCTCGCCGTTAACCTAGGTTTTATTTCCTCATCAATTCCGCTTTTTTTAGTTACCGTATATCTTCTTTACCTATTCCAATTTATGTCCTTTCCTCCTATAATAATATCACCGAAATCGCTCATGGTTATACTGCTAACTATATATTTTATTTTATCCGTATTTATTTTGGACTTAGTTCCGTACTAGATTCTATCGAAGTAGTAGTATTTAATTTTATAGTTTCTTGGTCCTCACCAATACCAAACCATCAGCATAACCAAGCATGGGTATTATCTATTTTAATTTACCGCCTAAAGTTGAAACACACTGGGGTAGGTAATGGAGAATCGCCTTCATTTCAACCTGAACGAACCTCAAACTTCTCAGAATTATGATTACCGATTTGAACTTCACTAAATGTTTAAGTAATAAACTTCCTAGATTTACTGACTTAGGGTATACGAGTGGTAATTAATAATGTATACGTAATTGCATTCATAATAACAAAGTATTAATGTAAATAAAGTTTATTTATACACATTTGCTAATATTGATTGTACTATTATAGCCTTTGAAACTTTAACGATGTTTAAAAAAAAGGGAAGAAACCAAAAACGCTCAAATAGGAAAAAATAGGAAGTAAACATTGAGTCTCTGTTGAACTTGATTCCTGGCCTCGCTCCAACAGCAGTGAAGCTCCCCTTGCAACACCTCTGCGTGTGACCTTGACCAGGTTCCTCCGCACGGAATAGTCATCAATGCTAAAGTCACGAGGCCTGATTGAAGACTGCAAAAAAATTCATGAAGCGCTTCTGGTGTTATAAAGAAAAGAATAGAATATGAAAGGGGAAAAAAAATATTAAAAGTTCAAGGAGATAAGTAATTTATTTTATGATTTTTTATTTTATTTTATCATCAGTGTACAAATTGAAGTATGGCTTTAGAACCATTTAAAAAAGAAAGGTATATGTAAATGGATATGGCTCGAATGAAAAAAAAAAATTGAAGTAGAATAAAGGAACATGTAATATCCATAGTTTTGTCGAAATAAATGTTCCAAAATTTATTAAACTAAAACACCTTCATAGTGGTTTAGGGGTCGAATTCAAAGACGGCACTTAAATAAGTAAAGAACATAACTCTCGAAAGTGGGCTTAAATGGAAAAGTTAAAAATATTCTATACTACTGAACGGCCTCTATAAGAAAGTGAGTTACACGAACACGAGAAAATTAGTTACTCGTATGCATATTCCCTGCACTTTGGGGTACCAAGCGGCCGTTTTCGTATCAAATAAATTGAAATTCAGTCGGTAGATTTTTTTTTTGTTTTAGGCAGAATAATCCCATAAAAGTAGGGGTAAATTTCAATCAATACATCCTGAGGACCTTTTCGAGGGTTTTTTAGGTTTCGCACATCATTAATATTACTCCAAATTATTTTGGAGGAATGAAAATTAAGATAGGTTCTAGATAAGTGCGTTTTAGAAATCCCAAATTTTTTCTTTCACGCCGCCATTTTTTCACGTTTTTTTAGCTATTAGAAAGGTCTCTATGTACTGAAAGTGCTTTTTGAGAATCTCAATTTTTTCTCCTCACACTATTTTTTTATTGTGATTTTGAAGCACAAATGAACAATAAAACCACTTTTTATCTGTTTCGCGAACAATGATGATTGGAGAGTTATATGAACTTAGTAGTTGCAGAGCTCTTCTCATACGGAACTATTACATGTTGCGTCATGCATGTGATCCAAAAAATATAATAATAATAAAAAGTTTCTAATGTATTCTACTGAATAATTTCTAATTAAAAATTGGATGTCTGGATTGGACGGGCCCTCAATAATGTGGGAGCTGATAACGCCCCATGTGGCCAACAGCAAAGCTTACCTCCTCCAGTGGCCTCTATGGAGAGAAGAAAACTTGTTGATGAGAGTGTAATTTTCACTTTCTTGAAGCAATCTTTTCTTTCTTCACTATTATTAATTAAAATCAACCATGTGAGTAGATATCCTGGAGTTTCTCCCAGTGGCAGAGGAGAGAGAGATAAAGGAATGCGGAGAGGAGAAAGGAACCAGCCTATCAAAAGTGAAGATGCGCCTGGCCTTAAGTTGAAGGCGTACTTCTTAGAAAAATAAATAGGTAAATCCAATAAAAAATAAAAACGCTTAACATACTAAATCAATATAACATATTTAACGGTGTAGACGATTGACAATTGTTGGAGGCCAACAAATCTTTTCTTTTCATTGATTTTTTCGAAATTCAATTTTTAAAAGATTTTGGTTACATGCATATTTGTGGTAAACATAAATTGTATAAATGACAAAAATATAATTTGTTTGTACTTCTTTTATACATACATAAATTATAAATCTTTACTTACTTTTGAAAATTTAACATTTTATATTTTTAAAATTTAGTGGAATCTTATTATCCTGTTCATAAATTAAATTAATTACGATTGCAATTATTGTATGTGCGGTTTACTAAATTAGTTGTTGAAGGTTGACTATAATGGTTGTTTTATCTTCGTTAAAATCAAAACGTGTTTGATCACAATCTCACTTAAATAGTCTTAGGAAGGTCACAGCTTCAAGACGAGTTTTTCAAAAATTTTCATCAATGTATAAATACATATCATAAATACTACTTAATTTAAGTATATATTATTTAGTTTAATTTATCCCCAAATATTTTTGATAATTTAATTGAAAGTTATTTATTAATTTATTATGCATTTTATTAACAAATTTAAGGAATGAAATGATTTACTCTTACTTTTTGTTTTATTTTTACTTTTCTGTTCGTAGTGCACTTTCCACTGAACACCTTTTTTTTGTTTCTAAAAAAAGTTCAACTTATTTATTTACCTTCTTTAAAGCTTTTTGCTAACTTTTTAATTAATATAGAACCTATCGCTGTCATAGCAAGTCATCATACTGATATCAAGATTGATTATAACCTTCTAAAGTCAATAGTTACCTTCTGTTGTCAAATGTCTTCGAAGCTGCAGGTTAACATGTTTTATGTTTCTCTCTTTCATTTGGGAATGTTACCGAGTCTGTCTATTTTAAGAAAATCATAAAATGTTGGCTAGAACATAAACTCAACCAATACTGCAGAAGTTAAATAACAACTGTTCTTTAAGTTAGCAAAGGTTGATACAGGTTCTAGCTTGTAACACGCTTTATCATTCCATCTTTTTGAGTTGTCTTCTAGCAGTCACCTTCAGGTTTATTCATACAGCATCTTCTAGGATTGTCTTTGAATCATGAGATAATCGACAAAGGCTACTGATTGTGCGGGTCCAGAATAATAATTGAAAAGTCCTCATCACTTCGTTGGCATGAAAATATCCGATAAAAAACAATTTGAACCTGAGAAGATCTTTACATTCCCCCGAGGAATGAAAGAAGGACTACCTGTTGTTACTTGTTGAGGACTGTCTGTTGTTTTAAATTGCTACAGAACTAACAAAACCCAAGAAGATAAACTCATTGGACGAAAAAATAATTCCGGTATGTGACACAACTTTCAATTACGTTCTTCTTACGTCCCCTAATTTTTTGTGTTGAAGTTGTTAATATTTTTTTTTTATAAAAAAAATTATAATAAATCCAGAGAAGATAAAAATTCAGAAAAAAAATTAACTGTCGCTATAAAAATTGTATTTAGGGTGAGGATAGCGAATATAAAAATTTTTCCTACCAAGAAAATAACAGTTAGACAAAATATAACGAAGCTTTATCAGGAAACATCAGGGCAATTTTTGTTTTTCCGTTCGAATAGTATGTTTCTATTTTTATTTATTTCTGCTTTAGTTATTTATAAAATTCTTTTATACCTTGTATTTATCCATTGTATGTTATTGCTAACAATGAGGACTTGTTATTTGTTTCAAATAATCATAATTGAAGATACTTTATCCGATGATTTTCTTTAAAATTCGTCATTAAAGCCCTATCATATTATTTGAATAAGGATAAGACCTAGCTAATATTAAAGAGCATTTAATCGTCATTAACTTGCCAAATTTATTCGAAATCATTAGAGCCGTTTTCGAGAAAACCGAAAAAATGTCAAAAATTGATACTATAAAGTGGCGATTCCGGTCAGTAAATATTTTTTCGAAAAAGATGTCACATCTCAGGCATATGCCCTCCTCAAATATATAATTTCAGTTTCGTATTTCATCGTGGCTGACTTCAGACCATTTTGTCAGATTTGGTTGTTTGGACTGGGGAACCCAAAACGTAGATTTCAATCGAAAACTCGATTGCCATCTATAATCGATATTTGTTTAGTAAGAATTTCATTAATAATAGCTACTGTTTAACGTCTAAAACGAGCAGAAGTATTTATAGAGGTATTTGGCAGACATTGGTTTTTGTAAACCAATATATAAAAAGGACAATTGGAGATGTGGCAGTTGTCAGATGCTCCACTCAAGTTGAGTATTTGCGGATTTAGCGCACTTGCTCAGCCTCCAATGGCTCATTACCAGTGATGGGGCGAGAGTGATGCGCTGGGATCTCAATGAGCTCTGCTCTACCCCTCACACTTGGGGGATAATGGGCTCAGGGATCCGCAGGTCGATTGTGTAAATAAATATATGAGTGTAAATGTGACTAGAGATTATTTTATTTTTTCATGCATATAGTTTGATGATATTCATTTTCTTTATCCTTCTGTTTGTATATATTTTATTTATTTTTATGTACTTACATTTTTTATTTTATTATGAATGTGATATGTCATCACTATTACCTATTGCACACAATGGTATCGCAGATTGTTATATCTATTAATAAATAATTTTTTGTCTTATATATATGAAGACCTGAAACTCAGGTCGAAACGTCGGCATAAAATAAAGAAATATGATTTTGTTTATTTATGTTGTTGTTTGCTGACCGCACCCCCTGACAAACTTCTCCAGTAGTTAATAAATTTTTTGAATCT
>NW_027108038.1:533384-536435 GCF_000696795.3 Halyomorpha halys | reverse complement strand
ATATAAAATCAATACCAGTTTGTTCGTACTTTACGTATTGCTATCCGATTGCAATAGGGCTCTTTGCTAAATGTTCAGGATATTCCGTGGAAGATTATAAGCAAGTCCAATTTTTTCGGTAAAAACTAAAATTATTAACAAAATTGAGCATTTTTGGCACGGAGCTCAAACAGTATATATTTTTTATGGTTATTATATGCCTATCAATTTGTCTCTTTCTGAATAATAAAAAATATATATTACCGATTCTAATTAATGATTTTTTTATTCATTTATATCAATAGCGAAGCACTGCCGGGTCTGCTAGTACCAGATAATATTTACCCTCAGGTAAGGATATTTTTTATAATTTTTTTTCATGGAAATGGAGATTGTTTTTTATTCCTTTTTTTTTAATCATTCAGATTGAGAGTAGCTTTGAGACTTTGATCCTGGTCCAAATAGGGAAGTAGTTAGAGTTTAGCCTGCTATTGAATTGAGCTTTAGTGGTTAGCAGACAGCGCAGGAAGGCCGTTTCCCAATAGAGACGAGTCCCATCCAAACCTTGTGTTTCTCATCCATTGGGTCCTAATGGACTATTCCTACAGTCTAGCTTCTATATTCGACTCTCTGAACTACTTTCTTTATACTGCTATAGATATCAATATGTTACATCAAATTCTTTTATCCTTATAATAAATTACATTGTACGGTCATCCGAAATGACAAACATAACAGTACAAGAGCCGGAAAGAAAAGGCAGTTATTTCAATACAATTTTTTATTGCTTTAATGAAAACTATGTATAATGAATACTCAAAACTGGTGAGTCTGCCAAGTATAGGTAGGAGGAATAAAAAATAACGGCTGTTTCAAAACCTCAAAAAAAAAACATTAATTTTTTATCCAGAGCCCTATATCTTTAAGACTATCAACAACACTAAAAAATCTAAAAGAAAATTAAGAAATTATTTAAAAAAGAGTAAATTTGCTGAAATATTAGTCCTAATAGAGCTATTTACGTCCAATAGTTCTCGAAATAAAGCCTTTTAAAAAAACAACATTTCATGAAAATGTACTCATGAAAATATCAGTAGATAATTTATTTTGAGAAATTTGGATTTCAGGAACTATGTGACGTACATTTGTCTATTAGCACTCAAATAAAAGATAGTTTAATGTACTATAAAGTAGTTTATGACCTTTACCTTCGTAGAAATAGTAGTGTTCATGATATATGCTAAAATAAATCGATTTGTATGGATACTACAAAAATAAACGCCATAAACTACTTTATAGCCCATCAAACTAGCTTTAATTTGAGTGATAATAGACATCTGTATGTCAAATGTTTTTTGAGATATGGATTTTTCAGAATAAATTCACTAACTACTGATCTTTCAGTGCGTTCCATTGAACATTTTTATGAAATGTTGCTATTTATAATGCCATATCTCGGGAACTATTGAACGTAAATAGCTCTATTGGGGCTTAAATTTTAGCAAATTTACTCTACTTAATTGATGCTCTCTTAAATTTACTGTTGTTGTTGATAGTTTTAAAGATAGAGAGCTGCGAATAAAAAATTAATTATTTTTAACGTTTTGAAACAGCCGCCATTTTGTATACTTGGCAGACTCGTCAATTTTGCCTAGTAATCATAGTAATCATTTTCAATTAGGTAATCAAACATTTAGGTGAAATAACTGCCTTTCTTCTCCTTTTGGGCTCTTGTACTATGTATGAGGTTTTCTTATATTCCTATATCGATATAACTAAATTTTTATTATTACCATCGGTTCCGTTTAGAAGAAAAAAAAATCTTCATTGGATAAAAAATTATGGTATATTTAGTACAGTAAAATGAAGTGAAATTGTGCCAGTTTTGGTAATTTCCAATATCACATCTTTATTTACCAATCCATCTTGGGTCAATGATGAAAGATAGTATAGATATCTATTTCGAAGCAAAATAAAATTTTAAGTAGTTGAGGTTGATCGGATTACTTTTTCATCCTTTTCACAGTTTCGTCCCATCGAGTGGGACGAAGTTAAGCCACCTTTTTTCTCCTTTATAGTTGTAAGCGATCCAGTTGTGGAATATTATTACACCTCTTACTTCGAAGAAACACTCTCCCTTAGTTCTAACTTTAAAAAATAAATAAATAAAATATATTAAAATACAATTATATATATATATATATATATATATACATATACTTGTACCCGTAACTAAATGTACCCGTTTCTGTGGTTTGATTAAAAGTAAAAAATTAAAGCATGTGTTTCTGTAAAGGTCAATTTTACAATTTTTGTGGATATACAATGTTTTATTATTCTATTTGATGTGTATTTAGAGTTTTAAAGGACGGTAAAAGCGAATATGACTTACTTTTGCCCAATAAAATATATGTTGGTCTACTTTATTGTATGCGTCATTTGGCTTTTGTTATTTTTAATATATATAAACTATTAAATCAGCAATATTTTTTCTTACTATATTTAAAAAACAAATCAATTAATCAGTAATAACCTTTAAATTCATACAGACCAAAGTCAGGGAATAATACCATACAAAAATACTAAAATTATATAAAACTTTATATTTTATTTTGCTTCTGAATGTTTTCAAATTTTGTTTATTAACAGTAATTCTTGGGATTATTACACAATATAACATTGTTTAAATTATTATATCGTATTAGAATATTATCAGTAATAAAAAGTAAATATTAAATTGGGTATTTTGTCAGTTTTCTTTCAGCTTAGTTCAAAGCGCGATATAAAAATTGTTCGTTGGCTTATTGGTTCAATGTATCCATACAATTAAGTAACTTTCCAAAGCGCACCTTAAGCATATTAATGAAATATAGTCCTCAGATTATTATACAGAGTTAAATAAAAATCTGGAAAAACATACACACATTCTACATCCACTAAATTAATTGAACGGCTGCATAACGATCTTAGATAAGTAACAAATGAAAATTACATTTTAATTTACATAAATAAAGAGAACTGGCGATATCGAAAACTCGCAATATATTTGTTAATACTTATTATTTAATATAT
>NW_027108038.1:507084-533334 GCF_000696795.3 Halyomorpha halys | reverse complement strand
AGGAATATATCCTTTGTTTATTTTTAGTGTGAATCGAAATTGAATTCCTTGTGATGTAAACTATGATATCAAAATCAAGTATTTTTTTTTAGGTAATCTCATCACCTATCATACTTTACATAGTATGATAATAGTCATAAAATATAACTGTACGGAAATTAAAACTTAGGAAAATTGAAACTCTTCAATTAATTTTCCTAAATAGAGTACTTTCAATTGTATTTTTCGTAAGTTAATTTCCATGTACTAAGCTCTTCTGTGAAGTAACTATCGATATTTGCTCATAAAAAGTAAACGAAGTCCGTGCGTGTATTTGTAAATTCAAAATTAAAATTATAAATTTTTATTTGAATGTTAAATTTATGAATTGATAATTAATTAAACAATAATGTATTTTTTCCCTAAACAATAAATCTACAAAAAAATATTTGAAATTTAAAAATGTTTAGGATTAAGAATATTTATGGTTAATGTAATTAGATTATAATGAAAATGGATCGGTGTTGATAACTACCAGGATTTACACCTTAATTTCAAGACTTTTTTGATTTTTTGTATTAAACCATTATTGACAACAATGGTTTAATACAAAAAATATATATTTTTGATTTAGAACCGAAACGGAAGCTAAATGAGTAAACTCGTGATTCCACTAATTAGAAAAAAAGGGTAAATCCTACAATCAATAGTAACTATGATCCTAGAGCTTAGTTCAAAGAAATATCATTTAGTTTACATTTCGATTTTTAATGAAGGTTTTGCATTTTGGTTATTAAATAATTATTGATGTCAAGTCTATAATAGTTACTGATTGAAGGAATATGAACAAATATATTAATAAAAACAAAGAGTATTTTAAATTAGGTTAATTACTCTACTAACACCTGTTGAACAGATTCGATACTTCCATACACTGCGATAATCAAACCAATTTGGACATATGAAAGTGAGCTCTGGGGTTCCACCAAACCATCAAATTCCTCCCGCATCTAATTCTTACAATCCAAAATCCTACGTAAAATGTTTGAGGCTCCTTATAACGTTAAAAATAAATTTATCAACAAAGACCTTAACGTACCATTCGTTGCAGATTAGGCCCAAAACAGATATGCGTCTTCTCATTCCAAACTCCTTACCCATCCTAACCCTTTAATTCTTAATCTCTCATCCTTAACAATCCCTGATAATCCTCTGAGGCGTCTGAAAAGAAGATGGCCACGGGACCTTCTAATTTAAATTAATGCTTGAAATACCACCAATGGATGGTTCCTTCCCAAGATTTTCAAGTGTAAATATAACATACAACATATTTACTTACTGTATTTATTATTTTTACACATTAAATAAATAAATAAAAAAATGAGGTGATTAAAGCCAGAGTGGTATGTGACATCTGTGACCATTTTAAGCTCCATAAATATAGTCTACAATAGCAAAACTATTTATCGGGATAAATAAATTGTTTCGAAATAAAAAGATTGTTCAATATTAAATTTTTTAAATTCTACAATATTTTGGCCTTTTGGTACCGATACAACGTAATAACATTGATGAAATATTTAGCTTACTCATGTAATTACTAATGTTCATGGGTTTACGATTTGTGGAACCACTGAACCCAAAATTCAGTACCTACCCCCAGAGTAGAAGTCTCCTTTAAATTGTTTAAGCTTGAGGATCAAATATTTCGAAATTGTTTCATATCCTTCTTTAAAATGAAATTAGTACTTCATACGTACGAGTAGTATATGCATGTATTATACTTTCCTGAGTCTTCATATCCTACACTTTTTTTTCTGACCTCCTAGAAAAAAAAAGATAATAACAACAATTAAATATATACAAATCAAAGAAATGTATGTACATATAACGGCTAATCATCTTGTTTTGCCAATGTGGCATTATAAGATAGGTTGCCGGGGCCGCTGTAGGCGATGTCATCGATGATGGCATGTGTTTGCCATGAGCTTACAAGGAATAGGGAGGGGTCATTCCGGCTGGTGTTGATGAAGTGATGACTTCAGGCTGTAGAGCAAGAAATCCCTCCCGAGGCGAGAACATCGACCAGGGGAACAGTGCTCTGCCACTTCCCAGGTCTTGGTGGAGGGGTGATTTCAGGGAACAGTGGATTGGCACAGGCTTTCAGCCTATCAAAGAATTTGATGTGCCTACGGCCTATGAATTCTGGCACAGTCGGGAGTTGGGCATCCACGACACGGGGGTTTTCGGGGAAAGCTGCAGGGCTTTGGAAAGAACATCGACCCCCGGTGCCCCACGTGTGCAGTCCCTGAAACAGCAGAACACGTAATAGTGGATTGCTCCGCTATGGAAGGACACCGAGCCAGGCTGTCGAGAAAGACCGGAATTAACGCCCTCGCCGAGTCGAACTTTCCCTGGTTGATGGAAGAAGAGAATTATCCCTTCTTCATGGAGTTCATTTACGGATGGAAGGAAGGACTTGACCACCCAACATCGGCGAGCCACCAGAAGAAGATGAAGCTGACCCAGACTAAGACCAGGAGGGCTGGACCACCCTAGTAACTGCAGGAGGCACCCAGACAGATGCGCACCAGAAGGGCATACCGAACGGATGAAGATCATTGGGAGCAGTGGCATGCGCAATCCCAGCGCTCAACCCCACTGCTCCCGCACCCCGTATGCCAGAAATGGCAAGGGAGAGGGATAAAAAAAAAAAAAAAGTCGGGAGTTGGAGCTCCTCACATATTTCTCTGTTCCTGGCCCGCTGGAGTGAAAGTCCTCGTACTATTCGCCTCAGGAGGGAGTTTTGGAAACTCTATAGTTTGGTCAGTGTCGTTTTGTAGAGGTGTCTCATGAGTGGTGCACCGTAGAGCAGCGTTGGACGTTTGATGATGGCCTTGTATATTTGTAGCTTCAGGCACAGTGAGATTTTTTACAGTTAACTGCCAAACATTTTTATAATACCTTTTAAACAGACACTTATAGCGAGTATGTTGGTTGATGTTCAAGTCACAATACCACAAGAGATCTTAACAGAAGAGAAGACAATCCTTACACCGGCCAATCCACCCTGCTAAATCCCGATTTAGCAGCAATCCTATATCACTCTTGATTTTTCACTTGAAGAGGAGACTGAAATTAGATAAATCAAGCTACATTTAAAAATTGGCTAATATTGGAATATATGTTTACTAAAATATGTATAAATATATAATATATATTTATATAATTGATTTCATTGTAAGAATCGTTATGGTTTTAGTCATGATGCCGACATGGAATATGGTTTATATTTATTCAAATCACAAATTAAAAAAAAAAATTTAAATAGCTGGTTTGAATTCAAGAATGATATTTGGTTATCAAATAATGTAAATATACTTCTTTAAATTGGAAATGTACAGAAAGTAAGATTAATATTAATATTTTCCAGAGATAAGAATAAGCTGGGAAGGACGTACGTGACGAGAAAGAACAAATTATTTCTTATTCACCATTTTACTATTCATATAATTTGTTATAAAGTACTTATTAAGTACCATAATAACAAATCATTACGAATTACGAATAAGTCGATTCTTACTAAGTATACAAAGGAAATAATATTAGAATCGGATATCTCGAGAGCTTACGGATATTTTCCGTAATCGTAGGATAAGAGGCTTGTAAAGGAGTAATGAGCTGAAGAACTAAACATTTACGTTAAATGTGGGTAATAAAAAGAGCGATAAATCGGAAAATAAGAGATTGTACAATAGCTGCGGGCGTCCGGAGTTAATTACCGCAAAGTTGGCAGTGAACTCGTCCAGTCAGCCCCTTACCCCTTAGCACGGCTTCCAATCAACTGCTCAGCTGTCTTAGTAGTATCTTTTTGGAGGACATCAGGCATTAGAGCTTGATTCTATTTTACACTAGATTCTCATGACCTTTGCTCTCTTTCTACTTAGTTCTTTATTTTTTAGCTTCATGTATAGTATAATCGAGTATAACCCCGATTCATTAAACATATGATTTTGAGCTTTAAATAATATTTCTGTGTCATTTCACAGCGATTCATTATTTCAAGAAATTTTACACCTAGTTCAAAAAAAAAATTACTAAACTAAAAAAAAATTATTATCGGTGATATTGTTTCATCACTGAATTCTCGGTTGAAATTTATCATATGTAAATCGACTTGGTCGAGATGAATACAGTTTTCTTAACCTATTTCTCACATCTCCCCTAACCTTAGCTTACACGAAATAATAACTTCTCTTATTAGAAGCTGTTTTCTGTTTGCCCTGAATCATCGGAAAAGTTCGTGAAAAACCAAGCATGTCTTCAACAATAGCGTATTTGAGTAAAAGTAGTGAAAGTTTCGACAGCTTAGAAGACAATAGCGACGATGATGATTTCGCTGAACTAGGCTTAACGTTACCCTCATCGGAGATCTCTTTACCTCGCCCCATTAGCATCAAGAAAGAAGAATGGATTTCGGAGAAGATCAAGAAGTGCATGGTAATTTGTGATTTTAAACTTGACCCTATAGACAACATCGAAGAAAAGACAGAATACCTAGACGATCTACTAGAATTCTTCCAACAGGATCCAGGCCCGATGTCAAGAGATATTTATGGCCAACTATTCGATATGTTTTCTATCAATTTATGTCGAAAAGTACCGCAAAGTGTCAAGAGGTCCTATGATCCTGAAGAAGACAGTCACACAATGGAAGAGGCTTGGCCTCACTTGAAGTTGGTTTATGAAATATTTATTAAATTTTTAGAATTGTCCAGCCTACGGTTGGATTATTCGAAGATTTACATGTCTGATAGGTTTCTTCACGAAATAATGGAGCTGATGGACAGTGATGATCCGAGGGAGAAAGACATGGCTAAGACTGTTGTCCACAGGATATACGCCAGGTTTTGTACTTCAAGGCCTTACTTGAGAAAAGAATTATGCAATATATTACTCAAGTTTATCTACGATACTGAGTTCTTCAGCGGTATCAGTGAGATATTGGAAATATTCTCTTGCATTATAAACGGGCTAAGCTTGCCCTTGTCAGAAGAATTCGTCGTTTTCCTTTCAAAGGTGCTTGTTCCGTTGCACAAAGTAAAAAACCTTTCCACGTTCCTTCACCCGCTGACAGTTTGTCTTGTCAATTTCCTTCACAAAGACACGAAGACATTCAAGATAATAATTGAAGGTCTGATCAAATACTGGCCGAAGACGAACAGTCAAAAGCAAGTACAGTTTCTCTCTGAGATCGAAGAGATGTTCGAAGCTGTGGACTCGGAAGGTTTCGGTCAAGTTCTGGTCCCTTTGTTCTCGCAGCTCTCGAAGTGTGTCCTGAGTTCCAACTTTCAGGTCGTCGAGAGGTCGCTGTCACTTTACGATAACCCTTGGGCTTGGCACCTCATCAAGGAACATTATACTATGGTTCTTCCAGTTTTGATGCCATCGCTTCTCCGTATGAGGCGGGGGCACTGGAACCAGACCGTTGCCGTCTTGGTCAACAACGTCCTCAAAAAGTTCAAAGAACTTGATCCACCATTGTTCGAAAACGTTGTAAAGGAATGTTTGAAACCGCCGGCTGAGCCGAAAAAGCCTCAAAAATTCCATAAGTTTGTCGACGAAGACGGTCTCGAGGAAGGGATTTGGAGTTCCGATGAAGTAGGCTTCGAGTCCCCGAGTACCTTTAGCGGACGGGGAGATGAGATGGACAAGTAAACATTTATGAGATTCAAATTCCAATTCGTCTATTTTTTTAAATAAACATTATTTATATATTGATTTTATTATTTCTCTTAAACGCGTCTCATTCTCAAACCAATTATTATGTACAAACAGAACTCTACACTTTGCCCTCATTATCCTATTTGTTCTTGATCTTAGTCCATCTAAATTCTCAAACTTGATTAATAAATCCTTGGCCAGAATGAAGATATCGTATGTTCATAGATTTATTAACATCACCGTTATTTTAGAGTATTCTGAAAATTGCGAAATTTCAGTAGATCTTGACTATGGTGAATGAAATTTCTTTCGGTAATGTAGTTGACTTTGTGGCCTCTTACAGTTTTCTCCATCGTATTGAGCCCAATCCCTGGTATAGGTATTATTGTATTCAAATTGGTTTATTTATTAGTTATTTTTCAATTTATGTAATAAATAATATATATAAATATAAATAATATAATATCAGGCGCTTCCTAGATATTGCTCGATTAAGCTATCGTCAAGCCTCCTCTTCCCGTTTTAAGAAATTATCTCAAAAGTTTATCATTATTACTATTATTTATCTTAGTTTTATTTTATCTGTTTATTATTCTATATTTTTTGTTATGTTTATATTATATAAATTGATACTTATAGCTAGAGACCTTTTTAACTTGTAAAGAACCCAAAATGAGCGAGCGAATTCATGCAGTAAATAATCAAAATGTGTATCATAGACCCAAACCCAATAATGAACTTTATTGTTTAATTTATAATAATAATATATTGAGTGCCTGCTTTCTTAACCTTGATTAATCAAATTAAACTAAATAAATATTATTTACATTTTTGGACACATACATAAATAACTAAATTTTCTGAAAAATACCTAAAGTTTTGTGTATAATTAAGGAGCTATGAGCAATGTAATTGAATTAAATGATTCTATGTTCCTATTATGAAGGCTAAAATTCAATTTTTCATCCTCTTGAAACTACTCCGATTTTAAGTTGTAAGGCACCAAGAGTTTTAAATATCTAGCGCATCTCAAAGGCTCCTAGATATTTAAAACTCTCGACCTGCTCTAATCTCTGCCCTTCAACCTTTAGTTCCTACCCTCATTATCCTTCGGAGTTTCTTTCCAATTCTCATGTGTTCAATCTTCATATTTTTTGTGGAAAATTCCTTATGGAGGACATTTATGTTATGTTGGAGGTCTCGGTCATTGGCAGCTAGTAGTCAGCGAAGGCCAATAGGGAAAAATTGGTAGGGTGCTGGTTACTGTGCCTTAACTGGAATTTTCTCATTATCGACTTGGCCCTCCTTAGTGCCAAGTCTAAATGCATGATGAAGAGTAACGGACTTAGGTTACAGCCCTGTCGTATGTCGGAATGTAGTCTCAAATTATTTTGAAATGTGGTTTCTGGTTCTGATCACATTCCTCATTTTTTTATAGAGACTCATCCTCACAAGGTTGTTTCTCGGTCCATAGCCCGTCAGTGCCCTCTCTATGCCTTCTTTCTTTATTCTGTCAAAAGCCTTCTGGAGGTCCACGAAGCAGGTTGAGAGTTCTTTGACTTTTTCAGGAATCTTCTCTGTTATTTGTCTCATCGTGAAAATGATATCCTGTGTGCTTCTCTGATTCCTGAAGCCTTACTGATCTTCTCCTATTCTTCTCACTCTTGTTTCTAGAATTCTAGAATAGACACTAAAATAAAATATATAGGTCTATTTATATTAATCAGACCAATTTATTATATTTTTTTTATTTAAAATAATAAACATAAGTGACATTATATATATAAGGGAAAATCCCGTCAATAAAGTGAGTCGGAAGAATGACGGGCAAGAGGTGAAGTAGGAATCTAAGTTAAAAATACTGAACGTTCTCTACAGCAATCTTATTCTTGAGAAACATTTCCATAGTTACCCGAAATTATGAAAATTTGGAATAGTTTTATCAAGATACTATTCTTTTTTTTTTTAATTTTAATATTATTATTTGAAATAAAGCATCTATAACATATAAAATAGATGCTTTACCTCAAATATCTTAAACTACAAATTAAATGAGAAAAAATAATAAGATGAATAAATATGTATAATATATGTGAAATTCAGTTCAAGCATTAAATTATAAGCTTTTTTGGCAATATTTCAACCAAAAAAAATATAACGTGTAATTTTGTGAAAAAAAAACTCAAAACGTCTCATTTTGTGTAATGTTAACTTAGTAATATTAGAATATCTCACATATTCTACTCTATGACAATTGTAGCTACATTGTCTGTCGTGGCTATGATGTTTCCACCTTTCAAACGTACTTAAATGATTAAGTTACGTTGCAGCTGAATTGCTCTCAGATATGCTGTCACATATTTCGATATTTCATTATGAAAGTAGCTTCTCTGTCACAGCTATCACGCTATTCCTTGTGCGAAAGTGCTGATATTACAGTATTTCATGACTGCTTTAATTTTAGTGGGTAATTTGGGTTTCAAGAAAAAACTACAGAAAACTGGACGTTTTGAGCAGTTAAAACCAAAAGTTAAAAAAACAAACAGAATAATGTTAATATGACACTCAACATTTCCTAATACCATAACAATAATTTCATTTGCATGTCGAAAAAAATACTGTCCTTGTGCTTAGAGAGTTATAATCAGCGCGAGTGTATCCTCTAATTAAATGGTTATGGTGAATGGAGATATGATCGTAGCTCAATATTTTCGAAAATTGAAGTTACATCAGTTTTCTTCTCACCATCTCAATTGAAGAATACTTACCAATATTACGTTTTAATATGAATGTTATAAGCCTTTTCAAGATACCACGACTCATAGTTACAAGAAAACAGAATAAATATAAGTTATATGCTTCCATACTTATTAACTATCAATGTTGTAATAATCTTGATATTAATTTTGTTTTTAAAGACGCCTTGCTAACGTGGACCTTCCTCAAAGATAGACATGCCGTTGGACCGGTTGTAGCCCGGAAACCAGGCATCAGCTTTATCTCCTCTTAGAGACAGATGGGGCCTTTAACCTCTTCTCTCGAGTCATGTATCCAATCTAACTGCCCATGTTATATTTTGCTTTAGTTATTTTTTTCATTATATCCAACCTAGTAAAAATATATGAAAATTATATTTTAAATAATCAGAAAAATTGATTCAGTAGCTATTTCGTAGCAATATAGTCAACTTATATACTGTTAAAAAATAAATATACATACCTGAAATAACATTATTTTGTTGCTAAAATAGGTAACATAGCTCCACTGATGTTGAAAATCACTTGTTGCTAAATGCTGCCTAACCGGTGATGGTTAAAGGCGCGACAGGGATTCCCAGGAAAGAGGAGAATTATATCTTCCGATTAGTTTTTGCAAATAAACCTAGGTTTTCTGGTATTTTTCTTGCTCCTCCTTTTATTCGCTAGTTAAAAAACAGGTTTCAAACTATTATTACTAAATTGCTTCTTCACAAGTACAGAGGAAACCAATCATTTAGTACATTAGATTCTATCTCTGGTTAACAAACATAAAGCAATTAGTTAAAAAATACGAGGGTAAGTGAATTATTATCCGCAATACAGTTATAAAATTTTATTTAATCAAATAGAAAACTTACAAGTACACCATTTTTCGATATAGTCTCCTTGCTTTTAAACGCACTTGGTCCATCCTTGTACAAGCTTCATAATCCCCTCATAAAAGGAGGTTTTCGGTTCCTAGATGCGAACTAGGAATGCACCGCTTCTTTCATTGCTTCGTCTGAGGTAAATCTACGGCCCCTTAATGCCTCTTTGGGTATTTTGGGATCCATCTTGAACAAACTTTATGAAACCCAAGTCTGTTGTAGATGATTTCGTAGGCAGAACCGTAACTGATTTGCTGACGATTTGCCACCTTGTCAATAGTTACTCGTCTGTATAAGAGCACCATTTCACGTGAAAGCTCAATGTTTTCTTCATTTTTGGCGATTAACGGTTGTCTCCTTCATCGTACGTAACACTTGTACAACCATAATTCAATTTTCAATACATTCGTAGACACTCCGGTGTGGCAAAACACTGTTTCAAAACACCCGTACTGTACCGAAAGTCTTCCATGAATTTAGGCCCCAGAAATACTTTTTAACCACAAAAAACGGATCACTAAACGTTACTCTTCTTTGGTGTAGATAGAAAGCGGAGCAGCCATGATTAACAGCACGACAGCGATAACGAAACTAACCTAGCAGCTTGAAACTTGCATAGACATAATAACAAATAAGCGAAGAATGCGTCATCAACGCAAAACGACAGTGCTACCGACATAAACAAAAACATAACTAAATTGTGGATAAATATTGACCCCCGTACCTCTAGATAATTTGAATTATTTTGGTCTAAATTAATATTGTACTGATTTTTTTAATATATAATTCTGTTATATAATACTTTACCTAGTTCAAGAGAAAATGAATACCAACTTTGAAAAAAAAAAAAGAACATTAGTCTTTTCACGGAATTCCCAAATACAAATAATTTTTGTTTTACTCTTACATGCTTTTAGTGCTGCACCAGCTATCGATTTACAATTTTTTATACCCATTTTGGGAAAGTGGTGCAGTATTCTTACGTATCCACTCATTTGCCTGCAAGGTTGACTTTAATTTTAATTTAATAATAAATTAAGGCAGTCCTACGCAGGCATAGGTTGGTCACCTCTAGATAACTCATCCCCTCTCCCGTAAGTCAACAACGATGCGAAAGAGCGGAGCCAGGCAGGTGTGGAAGATGCTGGTATATACATATATATTAAAAAAAATTAAATCTGTACCGCTCCAACCCATGAAGGGTTAAAGGAGCAGGACTTAGTAAGGAAGTACTGGCACTAAACCAACGGTTGTGCAAGATGGTGATGTGGTCAGAATCACGCTCGAGCACCAGAGTTTACCCAGTTAAGGGCAGCACTTTATGATGCTGGGTGGTTCCCGTACCCACTGGGCTGACTCATGGCTACAGTGAAACAGAAAATAATTATCTACCACAGCTGAATTTAGTAACTTAGTGCCATACCACAAAGCTACCCACTCGTATGTACACATAATCATTAATTAAAATTAAGTCTAAATCTCATTTAAATAAACCTCTTTGGCTGAGCTATTTCTATCTCACAGTGATAATTTGAACTTCCTTTGAAGTTTAGTGAATGATATGATCACTTTTTTTTTAAAGTATTCATTTACATGTAGGTGGTTTAAGTGAAGCACTTCTTTAGAATATATACTTTCTCATTAATCACGTACCCTTTTTGTGAATAACTAAAAAACCCTTTTCGTGCGTGGTGTCATTCTCATCAGATCCCTGGAATGATTTACTTTCCTCATCTCAATTTCTTACAGATGAAAAATTAAAGCTCTGTTCTATTTACTCAAATGGAAAATTTACTTATTAATAAAATGTTACTTTAAACTAACATTTGGTCTAGTATTTTTTTATACATAATAAAACGATATTGCGTATCAAATATAGTTAAGTACCCGTATTAAGACTTGGAGCCCAACTTCAAAATCAACTGTAATGCCCTTTCAGATAGGAGCCCTGGGCATTCTTCCGTTTAATCTAGGAAAAGGTTGTTGAAGTTAAAGTTAAGTATGGTTCTGTTTTACTTTTACCTTAATATCGTATCATTTGACTTTGTTTTTAACGTTTAATGTTATATCTTCAATAGTACGGACTATGATGGACGGATATTCTATGTGTAATTACAATCAGGATGTGATTGCAACGAATCAAGCTATCCTTAGTAAAAAGAGATGTACAACACTTGGAAGAGTAGCATCTATGTCCGATTTCGGAAACTTCAAAAACAATAAATTACTTCAAACTATTGTAATGTTCTGTCAATTACATGGTGATTTTAAGGAAAAATACAACACTTTTTCACTTCTTAAATTCTTGTTTCCTGTGAATGATTCGAGCTACACCAGCTCAATTTTCACCGAGGATAATATGTAGTATATATTTAACAATAAAATAAATGATGCTTATATTTAAATTAGTTTTAACTATTTTACGTTGCTAGAAATATATGGATATAAAAAACAACGATTTAAGTCCATATAAATAAGTATATTAATCATCAGAGACTGAATTTTTGTGCAGTGAAAAACCAAAAAAACCTTTATTGAAAAACCAAATCGTGCAGTGATAATAATAATTATGGTTTAGTGGACTCGAAGGTTCCATGTCGATACCTATGCATACATCTTTCAAATATCACCCCTCCAAACCCAAATATACTAAATCAGTTTTGACGCAATCCTCCCCCATTTACGTTTTGGTCTACTGAAGTTAGCGTATCGGTTCAGTTTTTATTAACATTTTAGTGATCCGCTCGTTACTAATCTGTACAACCCATCTTATACGCTGCAATACTATATTCTGAATTATATTTAACGGGTACAGTTCCATTAATTCAGTATTGTGTAGCCATCTAAATTCTCTCGCTAATTCATCCTTTTTCGGTCCGAATATTTTATGTAATAATTTATTTTCAAAAAGCTTAAGGCGTTGTTTAATTAGTCTAAGATGCCACGTTTTGCAAGCATAAAGAACTGTGGGAAGGATTATAGTTTTGTAAATTCTAAATATTCAGTTTTTGGATAGAAGGTGCAAGCTAAGCATTTTAAAAAAATAAGGACATAACAATATAAATTTTAATAAAAATAACATGGCGGATAGTGAAAATCGTTCAGTAAAAACTCAAAATGTGTATAAATCACCGAAATACTACAATAATCAACTTTATTAAACAATAAAGTTTAATGTGTAATATTATTATTTGGAATGCTTGTCTAATCTTGTTTGAGTCAAATTAAACTCGCTAAAAACTCTCTACACTAATGCAAACGTGCATAAAAAAGTTCTCTGTTGAAAAAAGTTGTCCATTACAGAGAATCTATGAGGAAGTTCATTGTATTAAATTATTTTATTTTCTTACTTTGAAGGCAGGAATTTAATTTATCAAACTTATTTAATTATAAGTTTTAGAAAAAATATGCACGGCACAAATAAGTATTAATAATATTTTAAAATTCTTTATTTATTTTCCACAGAACTTTTACATAGAATATCCTTCCACTTAGCATTTCAATTGTGTATTTACAAACGAATTTATATCATCAACTAAATAAACTTACAAATAATAAGTCAATGTAAAAAAAAAAAACTTTATTTATTTAAAATAATATATTTAGGTAATATAATATAATGACATGTATAAAATTAAAAATCCAATAAGACTAAAGTTCTCTACAAGCTTATTCTAGAGAGACTTTTTCATACTTAGTCTAAACCACTGGTTGATTCTAGTCCAAGAAAATTTACCACTTAGATTTACTTTTTAACATTTCTTTCATTGTTTTAACACATAACATGTGAACATATAATGAAAACATAATTGAAGTGAAGGTACTATGTACATACGACTAAGTAGGTGTGATTTTTTTTATCTGAAAATTATGATTTCCAAGGAAGCGATAAAGGCAAGATTCGTGAAAACTAATAATCAATTAATGTTGGTGTTTTTTTTTTTTTATTTTGGTAGATATTGACAAGCGAAACTGTTTTTCTTCTCCTTTCGTGTACCGAGACATGTTGTTTGCCATGTAGAAGTATCTATAAGATTTGCATTACATAACTGAAGCGGTTTCACTGCCAAGATTG
This sequence comes from Halyomorpha halys, assembly GCF_000696795.3. NCBI lineage: Eukaryota > Metazoa > Arthropoda > Insecta > Hemiptera > Pentatomidae > Halyomorpha > Halyomorpha halys. The sequence goes on along the minus strand of NW_027108038.1, from coordinate 519,931 downwards.
AACTTGAACCCGCGGAAGGTGAGACTCGGAACCGGTCTGCCCCGGAAACGAGTGCACAGTTGCCGGAAGACCTTGGGTTCGCTGGACTCCCACAGGGTATTATAATGGCCGTCGGAATTCGACAACTAAGGAAAATCATGTTATTGTAATAATGTATTGATTTGCATACATTGTTACAATAACATGATTTTCCTTTTAATTTGTGCAGTGTGCTAATATCCAATGGTATTATAATAACGATAAACGATATCGACAAAAATTCACGAAATAAAAGTCAATTAAAAGGAATTGAGTTATGAATAGATCATGTTACATTATATCTTTTTTTTTTTTTTTTTTTTTTAAGAAGAAAAAACATTCTATTTTATAATACAATTATAAAAAATATATAAATAGATGTGTCCCGGGTACGGTCAAGTAAAATCTCAAATAGTGATAAAATATTTTAATTGAGCCATCGTTTCGCCCAACGTTGCACGGCTTCGTCAGGGTTAAAAAGATAAATGATCTAAACATAGGTAAAAAGTAAATGAAAAATTAAAAGGGTATTCAATGAAACGTAAAAATTAAATAAGAATAATAAAAGGTTATAGACAATAAATGAAAACGGAGATAGTAACAGATAAAAAGAAGAAATATAAAAGAAAATACAAACTAAGAGATGTAAAAAGGTGGATAAAAATAAAGGAAGAAAATAAACGCGTCAGAAAACTTACCTGTGTGACAAAAGTCAGAGCCAGAGTGAACAATTTGTTTGGGAGTAGTAATTGGCAGTTAAAGTACGACGTTATATTTGAAAATAATTTTAAAGTAAACAATATAGAAAATATTAAAATTAGGTAAACAATAAATGATAATATGGAGGGAAGAAATTATAGTTTATTACTATTTGAGTTTTTATTTGATCTCACCCGGATCATCTTCCATTAATTATCACTCACTTAGTAGTTATATATATATATATATATATAGTGCTAAGTGAATTACTTACTTAAATAAACTTGACTTCCAGTTAATGAAATTTTTATTAAATTATCATGGCATGGTACAATGGTTCGGGAAAACTGTCCCATATTCATGCACTTTAAACCTCATAATTTCATGTAGGAAATCATGTCACAATTTGTGCATCTTCACAACTGCTTGGCACAGCCATTACTCTATATTTCTTTACTCTAAGGGAATTATGATATAAAAAGGCAATAGTTACATATTTTGCTGAGAGCATCGTTTGTTTTGCGATGTAAAAGTTTATTTTTGACAACCCCCCAAAAAAATAAAAAGGAAATTTTTTGTTGCTCTAAGCCACACATATAATACTAGAAATAAACAAATAATAGTGGCAAATTTCTCCAACGAAAATTGTTAAGACAGAGCTAATTATTTTTCTTTCTACCTCAAATGGTTTAATTAAGTCTCAGGTGCGTATGCAAAGTCAGAGGAGTCTGTAGCTGAAAATTAGAGGGAAAGTGGGGGGCGTCAAATTTAAGTTGCCAAAGTGTTTTCAAAGGCTGCATTAGCAAAGCGTAACATGAATTTGTAGAAGTCGGGGAAGCAACTTTTCAAAGCTTACGTACAAGGCAGGCACACAGCGGTCCAACAACCCCTTTAAACAAAGGGATTACATCACCCACCCCCTTCAAAGCAAAATAACTGAAATTGATGGAAATGTATAAAATAAAACAAGTAAATACAAGTTTATTGATCGAGTGTCCAAGAAAACATTAAAGTATCACAAGCTGATATTGATATTACACACATCAATTATTGTGAAAAAAAAAGTCAAATGAATTTAATTTCTTAAACCACATAATAATCAATATAAATACATCGATGGTTGGTAAAAAAATCTAGTCTAAAAGTGTAAATGTAGAAATAAATCTAAGTTTATTTAAGTAAGTAATTCACTTAGCACTATATATATATATATATATAACTACTAAGTGAGTGATAATTAATGGAAGATGATCCGGGTGAGATCAAATAAAAACTCAAATAGTAATAAACTATAATTTCTTCCCTCCATATTATCATTTATATATATATATATATATAACTACTAAGTGAGTGATAATTAATGGAAGATGATCCGGGTGAGATCAAATAAAAACTCAAATAGTAATAAACTATAATTTCTTCCCTCCATATTATCATTTATATATATATATATATATAATTTCTTCTTTTTAAACAGTCTAGATAAATCTAAAATATATTCTATACTTGAAGTAGAAATCTAAGGCCAATTTTATCTTCATGTAGATCTTCAAAAAATATTAAGAAATGAATTTTAGAAATAAACTAGCAATGGATCAAATAACAAAACATATACAGAGAATTATACAATGATTTTTTTTTTTCAATTTCAGACGCTTTTTAAATATTGCTCGATTTAACTATCTCTAAAGTTTTCTCTTCCCGTTTTAAGTTAACGTTTCTAAAGTGAAATAGGATCCGTCGCTCCATGGTGGTCTTAGTGTAGTGGGGCAGGTTTGGCGGGGAAGGATTGCCCTTTTTGTGTGTTACGATCTCCTCTTGTTCGATTGTGACATGTCGTACATCGACCAACCTACTCACTTGCGTACTCTATTATATATACAATTATTACAAGCTGTTTCACATTAAGCTGAAAATGTGCCGATTTGCTTCATTAGAACGATTTTCTTCATCGACTAAACAATATAGCGCAGTTTCACAATAATATTAATAATAATTAAATTATAACATTAATAATAACTTTAAGAAGTGAACTACCGAACAAAAAATTTGAAACTATATGAAAGGTATCAAAAACAACATGATAATGGAAGGGCTCTATCTAGAATGATTCAAGCTATGATAGTTAACAAAACTATTTTTATGTGTAAAAATATTCCTTAACGAAGACTCTTATATGCCAAAACTGAAAATTTGTTCAATAGGGTAAAAGGTAGGACTTTTTTTTATTCCTGAAAAGTCTGAAGAAATGTTAGTTAGAAACATTTTAGAGAGAGCTCTTTAATAGATTACTGAGACTCGTGAGTAAACATTTCTTGGAGATGAAGGTAACTAAGTTAAGTCTAAGCTTGTTGCTAAAAGCTGTCCATCACGTCTGTACACAACCGTGGAATAATTAAATCCATGTTAACCTATCTTCATATTTACACAGACATCTGTAGCATACTATGTTTTACAATATGCACAGAACTAAAATTACAAATTAAAAAAAATGACATTACTCAAGAGGAACAACGTTGTACAATGACTCCGCTCAAATGATAAAATAATATTATTGATTTTGTTAGTGTGCGAGATTAATGATCTGTTCGGTAAAAAAATAAAAAATTAGTTTCATACCTCAAATATCTTTAGTATAAATACGCTCATACATTGAATGATTGAAAAAATCTACCTAAAATCTATTTATTATTTTAGTTTAATCTATTTATTAAAGTAAATCAGTCTGCATTATTTATATTATTAAAAGTATTTCCCTCTTTGGATTGGACATACACTTGATTAGCCAGATTTGCGTAGCTATAATTTCTTTTGAAATGGCACAATTGACCCCTAGAAACGTCAGACCTTCAAGAAACGTCATGACACCAAAAGTCAATCCAATCAAGTTTGACCTTAGCACCGCAATTCTTGTTTTCATCAGGCAGATGTTTCCCAATGATGATGTTTGAAAAATGCCTACGTCCGACACCTCCAAGCTCCGTCAATTTGGAAATGAAGAAATATCGTCCGATCAGATCATTAATCTCGCACGCTAACAAAAGCAACAATCTTATTTTATCATCAGAACGAAGTCCTTATACGACGTTGTTCCTCTTGAGTAATGTCTAGACTGTTAAATCATCCGTATCTTTGGGCTATTAATCCTTAATTATGAAATGAACGTTAAACAATTAATAAGGATAATTTTTCAATTGTTTATGACTCAGAAATTATTTTCAATGACTGTTTGATGTATGCATACTCCTTCATTACCGAAGGTAGGGAAGTTTTTTTATTTATTCAGGAAAAAAAAATTCCTTATCATCAAAAATTTTCATTTCCAGTTTACATTTTAGGCATCAATTTGGTCCTCTTTCCGTCTGTAAAATTTGTGTTCTGGCATAATCGATTAAATCACTATTCCGATTTTGATGGAATTTTCAAGGATATTGTTAGTTCATATCAACTTTATGAGATCACGTCCTCTATTTATGCTTGCAGATGTGCAATTTTCTTTGGTACACCTTTATTTGGAAAAAGGCTCATCTGATCTAGCCTAGATTCTCCACGACAAATTAAATTAAAAAATAAATATGTATTTATATTTAAGAAAGCTGTACTGACCTATACTTGGCAGACGTTTTGTACTGTCGTTTGTCTTTGTTTAGTGGCGTAAAACATCATTGGACATTAACGCCATTTATACCTTATTTAATTTTGATTACATGTTTATTATTTTTTTTTGTCTGTTCGATGTTTTATTTGTGCCAGTCAACCTTTTAATTTTAAAAAATGAAATACTACAGTTCAGACTCTATATTTATATCGAATATGTCGAATAGTTGAGCATTGATAAAATTTATTTTTATAACTGAACGGAAATATAATTTGTTGATGTCTCAATCTTATTAATTTATATAACATTTGAATTGATGAGTTTGAGTAATGAGGTTCAGTAAATATTCACATTGGACCTTACCAAATAAATATGTGAGTACTGAACTTTTCGAAAACTTCTAAAATTTATTGGACTTTTAAATTTATTTTAATATTTTTTTAAAATTTATTAAAATAAATGTACGAATACTTTAATAAAGGGGACATATTGTCATCTAGAAAAAGAAAAAACAATGTCTTGGCATGTATCTCTTTCGGTCGTTGGAAAGGGTTGAGGCAAAACATTTTACATGTAAAATAAACACAATCCAATTTTATTAATCTTTTTTCAATTCTGTTAAATCGTTTTTGTGCTGGTCTAACGGATTAAAGTCAAGACAAAATGCAATTGATTTAAAATAAAATATCTTAAAATTAATAATCCACTTCTTATTAAGTTGTAGTCTTAATATTTTTCAAATTTATTATTTTGGCGAATACATTATTTAGGTTTTATCTTTTAATTTTGAGACACATTGAATTGCTTTAATTAATTAATTGCTGATTGATTCTAAAATAAATTTTCTTTAGTATTCATTGTTTAAACAAAATCTATTTGTTTAAAACAATTTTGTTACTGATTCTACTTGTTATTCTGAGGATTTTTCTTTTTTTTTTTCAATAAGCTTAACTCGTTTTCAGTAAAATTATTTTGGATGCCTTGTGTGCTATGAACGAGGTGTGTTGCAGCTATGTCTTAGTGCAGGCTTATTTTGCAGAGTGGACTTCAGCCAGCTACAGCTTTTCTGTACAATTTCACTATAGAAAATAATATACCAGTCTGCATTTTAAAAAAGTAACGTTTTATCTTCTAGGCAGGCTTTTAGGTATCTGCTTATCCAAATAATCCATAATTTACAAGCCACCGCTCTCTTGTGCTTCGAATTTGTTATTTACCCTAACCATTGGTTTGACAGGTACCAAACGTTTATGATTTGAACACACGGAAACCTTTTAACGAGACTATATTAAAAACAACCTAAAACTCAATATTTTATATTTAAAGCCTCTCGTGCGAAATCAAAAATATATATTGAAGTTATGTATTAATTATAAAAGAGGAAAACTCTAAAGCTAATTAAGCATTTATCGCTTGTTATTTCTCGATTCATGGGCACCCCTTATTAATAACTTTGAAGCCTACAAAAATGTGTTTATTAATTAATGAATAAATTGCTTTTGAGGAATAATAATTAATTTGTGTCAGACCGTGTATAAATCAAATATTACCATTATCGATTGTTCTCAAATCTGTTTCCTTGTGAGCTGATATATTGGAATGTAAATATAATTGGAGGAAGTTGAAACTATCAATATAGTAACTATTCAGCAGAGGTGGAACTATCAACACGCATAATTAATCCTGGACTACTACTAGATTTCAACAAAAGAACATGTCTTGATTTCTCGCTTCAGAACAGGTCATAATCGGCTAACACAGAACACTAAAGTGTCCCATGGACATGCATCCAAATTCTAGACAAAAGCAATCGAGTAAAATATAGAATGTTATGTACACGAAACACTAAAAATGTTAAAGTAAAACATAATTTAATTGAAAAACAAAAACCAATAACGGAAACAACCTTATTTTATACTCCTATTTTTTCTAAGAGAAGGAATGGTTATATTAAATCTGCTGAAACATATTAGTGAATTGTTAGTGATGTCTATAAAAAAAATATATAATAATAAAATGGTGTCGGGTGCCTTCCACTAAACATTATGGCTGTTTACAAGTATATTCAGACCTATGTAACTGTATAAAGAAATCAGTTGTATCGGCATGAGTAAATATGGAGAAAGTGTGTTAATTTGTTTTCAGAAGAGTTTCGAGTCTCGTTCAGACATTAAATTTCATTTTCAAGACATCGCTAATATGTTTAAGGAAATGTGCAATAAATTTGTCTCTCTGATGAATTAGGAATATAAGTTATGGTTTCCGTTGCCCGTTTTTTTCTATTAAATTATTTTTAGTAAATCAGTTCACTAGATATAATAGCTACTTATTATTACTTTAGAGAATAGCACACATAAGTCTATTATATGTTTAAATTTAATTGATTCTTCGATTTTTCAAATTAAACCGCAAATATTGAATTCAAAATAAAACACAGGTCGTAATTAAAAAAAAAAATTAAATTGGGACGTCGATGTTAACGATAAACTTACTGTAACATTGTAGGGCTGTACCTGCATTAAATGCGTTATTTCATTTTTGTACAACTTTACGATTCTGAGCTAGGATGTTCTTCAACCTAGATAAACAAAGACCATTTTATGAAATTGTTTTCTGTTTTGTTTATTACGTAAAACGTTTGGAGACCTTAAAATACGTATTTATAATGAAAAATCGGATCCAAAATTTTGCAAGATCGCAATTCTTCCTCTTACTATGTTTTGGGGAACCGTTAGGCTGGACTGAGGAGGCTCTCATAATGTAGGCACTACGTGCGCCCCATATGGCCAACAATAGAAGCATCACCTCCAGCGCTCTCTGTGGGAGAAAAAAGAAACTGTGGATGAGAGCCATTTTTTTGCCACCACCATTTTTTTAATTTTTTTATTTTCAAAATTCTCTTTATTGATAAAAATATAAATACAATGCGGATTATATAATAATATATAATACATTTGTTTGTTTACAATTTTCTTGTTTTGCCTTACGGCATTATAAGATTGGGAAAAACATAATCCGCTAAAGGCGGTTTTTACATTTTGTGGCTCTATAGCCGGGGGCTTACAAAGAATGTGAGGTACATTCCGGCTGGTGGTGATGGTCTACCATGGGGACAGTGCTTTGCCACCTTCCAGGTCTTGGTGGAGGGGCGATATCTCTGAAGAGCGGGTTGGGACAGGCCTTCAGCCCATCAAAAATTTGATGTGCCTTCGGCCTATATACTCCGGCACAGAGGGTAGCTGGAGTTCCTGGTGGGTGGATGGTGGTGTTTCTGGCACCACCACCAGTCCTTTTTTCTTCATTCTTATTCAGTGCAAAAATAAGTGAGCAGAGACACTCTGAGGTGCCAAAATATAAATTGTTTAAATACATAACGGTGGAGTTATCACGTTTAAATTGGTAAAACTGAAGTGTATGGCATTTATAAACCTTACACTTAAAAATCCTATGAACCTTGACCCCTATAAAATATTGTAATAAAACTAATAGTTTTTGTAAAAACACACGCTAGAGCTTTTTAAAAAAAATTAATCAAAATTCTGTCGAAAGAGACACTTAACTAGACCGTTTTTTGTTTTTTTTACCCTTCTATTAATTTTATTATTTCCAACAAAACCTAATACAGTAATAGGAATGGATATGTATGCATAATGAATATAACTGTCCTTTCTTTGCCTGAAGGGTTTTTGGATCCGCCGTGTGGAGGGGAGCACTGTGGCGCTCTCTACTAGTGATAAATAGCTGGGTTAAACCATAATAAAACTGTGAAATAGACCGCTAAACGAATTAGTTAGTAAGAAGCTTGTTCTCATCCCCGTTCCTATCATCTTCAGAAACATTGATTTTACAAAATAAAATATATTATCGAAGCATTTTCGCATAGTGAATTTATAATTATGCAAATAATGTAGTATGGTAATTGATTTCCTTTTTTTTATAACGCGAACAGGGTGGGGGCACCATGAATTTACCAGGGGGGTACGCTAGAACGGAACTGTTATTGTGAGTTAGTGAAGTGGTAAAAAATCCCAATCTTACGGCGAAGACCATTAGATTCGAACAAAGATGGCAGTTAAGGGCACCTTCCAAGGCTGTAAGTGCCCTTTTAGCAGCGACCTAAGGGTCCGAGAGTTGATTGGCTACAGCGGTTATTGGGTCCTCCAATCAGCACAGGTGTAATTTTCCGTGAACGAATTAACCGATTGTGCCCGGCCGCTCGGCCTCGCGGAGATTTTTTCTTCTCACGTCAGTTCCGATTGGTTTATAACTGCTGCATTTGGGAACGTATTCGATGGCGGAATTCAAATCTCCATTTTCCTATTCAAATTCTACTTTTTGACAGATTTTTTTTATGTAAATGTTACAAGAATTTTTGTATGTAGCAATCCCTTATTATTTCTAACAGTTATTGAACTAGTCTATCCTTTTTTATTCCACTGCCTCAAATGGCAGTCATATAAATATCATTGATAAAAGAAATTGAACTTTATATTCGTATTATTTTTAATTCATTTGAATTTCCGTATTTGCTATGGGTCCCTCCCCCCACAGTTTTGATCCTAGATACGCCCTTGTTCACGATTCATTCATAAAGTAGTTGAAACACATAATTATTTATTTGTTATAACCTAATCAATTGATATCTATAAAAATGTTTAGCGGTAAATATCTTCTACACATAGCTTTGACGAACATAGATTGAACATTTTTCTGCAAATGGTATTTTTTATATTCCATCAAATTTTGAGTTAACATGCATTTTGGGAATTATTCGTAAGCTTTAATTCAGAGATCATTAATTCATAATTTCAGTTCTATATTTAGTTAGCTCTGAAACACGTGTGCATCATTTAGAAAGTGGTAACAGTTTTCCAAGAAGCTATTTTAATCCTCTCTTGTACCTTATATTGAAATATTAGATATATGAAGGCAGATTAAGGGTTTACTGTAAAATTCGAAATTAACAAAGATATTTCTTACAAATAATTGTGTTACAGGTGGTTTATAGTACGATTTCTCTACATCAAAATTGATTTTGAGTACCTAGATAATTCATTACAATTGGAAACCTTGACATCTGAGAATTTGAATCGAGTATTTCAAATATTGGTAATTGACAACTTTTTTTTACATTTATTCCAGAGGAAGTATATCAAACGATAAAACAAGAGGATGTAAACAAGCAATAAAATATGAAATCTGTTGCACAGGTCTAAGGTCCTTAAAGAATAACATGTTTAAATCATGTAAGCTTGGTGTTTAGATGAGTTTCGTATTTCTGCACCTGGTTATATCTTTGTAGTTTTATTTGTTTTCGTGTTAATCATAAAACCAATTTTAATTCATTTATTCAACCCAATAAATCAATTTACTCAGAATCAGTGCCTAATGGGAAAAAAACAATGAAGCTGCAAAATTTTGTGAAACTTAGTTATATCACTTACTTACTTGATACATACATAAAAGTAAATCGGCCTATAAGTCAGTTTTGGGCCGCCAGTAGCTCAGTGGTTAAGACAGTCTTGCCAATTTGATGTCTATTGGCGGTGCAGGTTCGAATCCGGCCTGGGGGGTTGACTTTTTTCATTGAGTGGCGGTCCCACAAAATGAAAAACTTTGACCCCTAACCATGGTTAGGCAGGTTCCAATGGGAGTCTTGGCCGGGAAAAAAAAGTCAGTTTGTTGAATACGTTATTTTTGTATATCAAGTATTAAAATACCAGTGCCTTTATAAAATTTTTATCACAAAAGATGTAAACATGTACTACCATTTATAGGATTGAATTTCTTTTCTTTCATTAAAAAAGTGGTAGATTTGGGTGTCTTAGTTTTTCAACTTTCTTTCTATAGATCATTGATTCTGTGTACTTCATCATTTTTTATATATTTATCATTAAAATTCATGCTATTCATGGCATGGTAAATATTTTATCATAAACCATCAATAGTCCTTTATAAGGAACAACCACAATATCCAAAGCACACCTTAAAACGTTTTTCTTTTACATACTTGATACTAAAAACATAGCTTGTCTTAGGTATACTTTCATGCTTAATAGTTATAGCCCGAGAGCAAAACGTGAAAAAACATCATCGGAAAAATGGCAATGGTATCATTAATTCATTGCTTATTTTAAACTTTTTGGAATATATTTAATAGATCATTATTCTTTTTCATTGCTTAAAATATTCATTAGCATTATTAAAGTCGGACATTGTTTTAATAATAATTTTTTTGTTGCACGTTTCTCGAAATAATGTTCTAATGGTAATAGGAGTAACATGTCAATGTAAAATTTAAAAGATATTATGTAACTAATATCACAAATTAGAGGAAATAATTGCATCCATTAATCGACAATAAAAAAATATATTAAAATTAAATATTTTGCATACAAAAATGAAATGAAATTCCCTAATTAAGAAAAATATCAAGAAAAACAAACATCACTATAGAGGAATAAAATAAGCTTCAAAATATCATTGTTACCCATTAATTTTGAGTGCAACCAATATTTTTTATTATATCATTTTTTATGTAAATTAAAACTTATTATAATTTCTATGTGCAATTTTATATTTAAACAATAAGTATTGGAATAATAATGGGTTTAAGTGCATTCTAATGCAATTTAAATGGTTGACTTTTTTTTATGCCCAAGCCTTAATTGGAGTGCTTTAAATACATACATGTAAGTTCGACAATTTTAGTCCTGCAATTAGAAGTTGATCAGGTATTACTGTGCTGTTATTAAGTACAACAGTACAATTATGAGTTATACAAATTACACTTCTCGTAAAGTAAATGGCTTTAATATGGATTAAGAAATCAATTATACTAATGAATCAGAAAATTCCAAGGGACGGTAATAACTTACATCTTGACCCGCAGGAAGATATGGCTGAAAAAAAAATTTAATATCAACCGGAGAGGAGTCATTAATCACGAAATAATAAAGCTCCAGAGCTCTCATTCCCGCCATCGGAACTACTGGAGAACCCCCCACGTATGTGCTGGATAAATCAGCGACTTGGATAAATGCGATTTGTGTCTCTGTCCTACACGTTCTCGCTTTTAAGGATTATTGTTAGTAATGGTTTGTCCCATCTTCGTGTATATGCCGGTTGCATTGATAACTTTGATAAAGTGGAATGAACCTCCCAGCTGTAGTGAAGTAAAGAAGACAGTTGAAAAGTGCTGATTTTGATTCAAAGTTAGTGTCTGGAGGGGAGAAAGGGAGGAGCTATAAGTTATTTTGTAAACAGCTGCTGTTAACATATTCGATGGAAACAACCTGTACATGTTCCAGGACAAGAAAATCTTTATCAGTTTCTTTCCTGAATGTTCATCTTCTAATTCTTTTTTATAAAGGGATTACTTCATAAATATCATTAATTTGATTTTTTTTAACAAAAAAGAGACTCATATTTTATTAAATTAGACCTTTTATTAATATATATAATTTAAATACTGGTTTGAGACTAGTTTGTTTATCAATTGTAATTGTTCATAAAGATAGTCAGTAAATTTTATGTAAGTTTATAATAGAGTGATACAGGCTCGAGAAAAGAGATCCATTGGTAGCCCTCAATTGACGTTTTTACATTAGCAGGTCTCGTGGCCATCTTCTCTTCAGATGCCTCGGAGGATAGTCAGGAAGAGGAAGCCACGTTAGAAACTAGTGGGTTTGCGTGGTTGTGGAGTTTATAATGGAAGGAATGACCAGATTTGTTACCTATGGGACATTAAGATTTTTATGTATGATGTTATTTGTGACAAAGCAAGAAGCATTGAAGATTTTATGAAGTATTTTGGATTTTATTCGAGAGGAATCGGAAGGTTTAGTAGAGCCCCAATGATCAACTCCATACATCAATCAGCCTTATAACAGTCATGTAGATCAGTCTTTTGTAATGGAATGGAAGTTTAGAGAGTTAGTCTATTAAGTGCTGTAATAGTCGGAATCGAAATGCAGTTTCCTGTCTTTTCAGTCCTGTGTGAGGATTCCAGGTTAGTTAGTCGTTTGTCCAGTTGCAGCCCAAGTTGGCGGATTTGTTCGATAGGGGCAATAAAATATATAGATATCCGCAACATGTTTATTTCCTTAGAAATCCTACGTTTCGAACATTCCGTCCATTCTCAAGGATATCGTATGTATAATAAGGCAGCCAACAATGTCATTAAAAAATTGGGTATTATTCGTCAAAATATGTCTTATCAACATATTTTGATCAATTATTTTACTTAATCTACTGATATTAAGCTTAATTTAACAGATTTGTGCTGTTAAATTATAATAGAGAAGGTTGGCTGTGATTAAAAGTTTTAATTTTTAATTAAATGTGAAGAATTGACAAAATAGGGCGATTGTGGAATGAAATTAATGACCTGGGCAAAATTGCCTGATTATTATTTTTAAATTTGTGTGGTTCTTTTTGAAATTGATAGATTTATTTATTGATAGATATTACAATCTGCCACACAGTTGTGGGCAATAGGTAATATTGATGAATGATCTCATACATACTAAA
>NW_027108038.1:475865-503779 GCF_000696795.3 Halyomorpha halys | reverse complement strand
CATTCTCCAGATTTGTGTTGTTGGCCACACTTGACGCACCTAGGTAAGTGATGGCAATATGTGTGGTTCTAAAATTTTATTAAGATTGTCCTTGTGGATGGCCGAGTTTGCCGATACGTCGGACTTATAAAGAAATACAAATTGATTTAAGACTAAAATTGGATAAATTTATTTATTTAAATAATAAATTATTCTAATAACCTTTAAAAATAAATGGCATACTGTTCCTCAGTATTTAGTATTTACTAAATACTAAATTGTTACAGCTGAAAGTAGTAGTCAAGCGTGCATCTTTCTCAAATGATGAAAGTTTCCGTAGGAGACATAATCCTGTTTGGAAAAAGGATTATTAGTTGAGGGGCATTAGTTGCAAAGCATTATCTGCTTCTAAACCATCCGGAGAATGCCACCATTAAAAGTTTGTACTTGGAACTGCCCGGCTCTTTCTCACTGCCTTGCTCTAGCTGTCAAAGTTTTCATTTCGCCTCGTATTTTTCTCTGTTGACATGTTTCTTCATCTCTGCAAAAGTCTGGACAGTTAAAACAAGCTGTTGCTTAGAAGGCTGTTGTCACTTAACTGATTTTGTTTTTTTTAACAGGTGTTAGCTGTTGATAAATAACTATATAAAATATCAGGTTACCTTTTCTGTGATTTTTTATATGAGAAATTAATAGTTTCAACTTGTTTCCTAATTGTACGAATTGTAACGATTTTGTAAATTTAAAAGAGAATAAGGAAAAAAATAGAATAGATAAAACTCGGTGATTGCTATGCAGTTTTACCGTGGATAAATTACTTATGATGAAAGAAATATGGTCCGGGTCCGGTCAAAAAAACTCAAGTAGTAGAATTATACTATTTTATTGAGCCAACGTTTCGCCCCACGTTGCAGGGCTTCGTCAGGGCTAAAAAAGATACAAACACATAGTTACAAAATGAAAAAAAAAAGAAGAGAAAAAACAAAAACATAAGTGTAAAATAACAGGGGTATAAAATGTAAAAAAGTAAGATATAATAAGAAAAATTAAAGGTTGTAAATAGTAAATGAAAAGGGTAATAGTAACAGATAGATAAGAAAAGAAATATTAAAGAAAATACAAATAAAGAGATGTAAAAAGAAAAAAGAATACAAATCAAATGATGAGACAGAATGTATACCTATTTTGACGGCAGTCAAAACAAAAGTGATCGTTGGAGGAGTGGGGACGGCAGTTGTGCCACAATAACGAAAATAATTTGTAAAGTAAACATGATAAAACAGTATTTAAATTAGGTGAACAATAAATGAAAATATACATAATAGGGGGAGAAGTTAAATAAAAAATTAAAATTAAGTTTAAAAAATATTAAAAAAAAAAAACAGATAGAACAACAAAGGAAAAGTAAACTATAAAATAATGGGATACAATGTGTGTAAGTAATTAAGAAACAAAATATACCAAATGAGCGGGGATACAGAAAAGTGTAAAATATAATAGAAAATTAATAATAAAGTAATGTAACTAAAGTAAGTTTTTTTAAGGTTTAAGTTTTTCTTAGCTAAGTAAAGTTTTGTAACTATGTGTTTGTATCTTTTTTAGCCCTGACGAAGCCCTGCAACGTGGTGCGAAACGTTGGCTCAATAAAATAGTATAATTCTACTATTTGAGTTTTTTTGACCGCACCCGGACCATATTCCTTTCATCTTTACGCACGGTCAATCAATAATCTTCCAATACATTGCTTACTTGCTAATTATAAGAGCAGATGTGTTTGTTAGTTGATTTTTACCCGATTATGCCATTTTTAAAAGGAGCGTTATATATTTAGAGGTGTGCAATGATCTCATGTGTAGATATCTAAAAGTGTTTTGGATATACTAAAAGCTTTTGAGACAACGTTGAAACAATTAGCATCAGTATTTCAATTTTTAAAATAATAAAATTTAACGTCGCAAATATTATACAATCAAATAGACAAAAAAATGAATAAACCGATTTTAAACATAAACAAATAAAAAACAAATGGTGTTGATGACTAGCGAAGTTTTAACGCTAGTTAACAAACACGAATAGACCAACCATAATGTTTTATTCAAATGGCATAACCGGTTTTCTAGTTTAATTGTTAAAATTATTCAATTTGTTCCCGTAAATGTTTTAAAACGGACTGAGTGGGTTATTTCCTTTTCTTTCTGTTTAAACAAATTATCCTTTACATTAGCACCTTTATTTTTTCAGTTATTGGTCATTGTATTGACATTCTTATTCTTAATATTCCATTACACATGCCACAAAGACTCATACACATGTGCAGTGAGAAAAAAGTCGAGAATTATTGAATTAAAATTAAACATTTTTCGGTATTTTGAGCTCGGATCGTTTTCATACATATATATTTTAATAAACATCTGTTGAACCCTTCTTATAAAAAATCGTTACAAAGGAGCGAGTAGTGATACATACCTAAAAAAAAGATCAGATATTCCTACTATTTCATATTTCGATAATTATAATAGTCAAGACAACATAAGTAACAAATATAAAGAGAAATAACTTAATTTAAACAATGTAAAGTGAAAGTTTACAATGAAACAATAAATTGGAAAATTAATAAATCATAAGTGAATATAATTATAAAATATAAGTACAAGATAAGATGTAAAATGAAGTACGTAAATATATTAAAAATAAGTTATAAATTATAAAAATGAGTATAAAAAAATATGAAAGTTAATTTAATGATAATAAAATAAAATTATATTTAAATAAAAAAAAATATGTATATTTTTTTTACTGATTTCTATACTTTATTTTATTCACTTATATTTATTTATCTATTGTTTTTATTAACTGTCCCATTTACTGTTTCATTATAAACTTTCACTTCACATTGCTTAATTTAACTTATTTCACTTTAAATTTTGCATTGAGTCAGAGAAATGACCTATCAACACATAGATTTATCAAACCACTTTTTTTTTTGTTTTAGGAGTAAAATTAATTAATATTTTTCCATTTTTTAAAATTATACTTTATATTTATTTCATATTTTCATCTATTGATTACATTTATTCTATTGTAATTATTACTCTTCAATTTCATGAAATAAAAATAAAACCATTGTACCTCTCCCCATGTTTTTTTATTTTATGTTTATATTTCACAATATTATCTTTATTGTATTCATTGTTTTTATTTTTTTGCGTTTATTGTATCATGTCTATATTGTCTTCATTAAATTATCTTTACTGTTTATTCTTAATATATGTTATCTTCTTTTTATACGTTTTTTTTTTCTCAACTAATTGAATATTTGTTTAGATATGTGTTCATTTATTATCTACCTACCTTTTCTTTTTCTTTCTTTCCGTCATTTTTTTTTTTTTAACTTCGTCTCCTCACTCCTGCTGTCTGTTTCTCATCCACCTCAGGCTATCTTCGTACCTAGGAGGTGGGAGTCTAAATTTGTTCTTTTTTTTTTTCTTTACCTTTATTTATTATTATCTTATTTCCTCAATCTTCTATAATTTATTTTTTTGTGTATTTTTTTTTTATGTTTCTCTTATATAAACTTTTTTATTTGTTATTTGTTCTATTTATTGTATGTCTACTTTACTGTATTTCTTTTTATTTATACATATCGATTGCTGTACGTGTTATTGTAATTTATTTTTTCATGTTTATATATATATATCCTATATTTTTTAAATAATTGTTTAGCCCTACCTCAGTTAACATTTCAGTGTTTATATGCATTTTTGTGTTAATATCGAATTGACTAACTACACCGGCACTGATGTTAACTTAGCTGCTCAGCTAGATATATTTTTGGTATCGGAGTCTTAATGAAAAAAATAATGAATCAGACACCTTTCGCTTGTTATAATATGAACCTTTTTCTTCAGCACCAACAAACATTACGATTGGCACCAAACTGTTAAAAAAAAATACAAGTTCAGCTATCAACACTTTTTTGGCCACCACCCTATAGATTGTAGATAGATACGGATCACAAAGCCCTGCCTGCCCGTGGATTCCCGTCGTTGCAAAGCGGACCATGGGGTTGTATCGTGATGGCTGGCGTTGATCGAGATGAGCAATATGGAATTATCGACTATGGGAGATAGGAACTGAACCGCTTTGGTAAATCCCGACCCGCCTCGGCTGTCCCAAGTCTATTTCCGTCCTTCCTCTATCGGTACGTGGCGTTTATTGGTCAGTTCAATTGTCTAGCTTCCTTTTTATTGGTCATCAGTTTTTATCCTCGTCCTTTCCTCTATGAGGATTGATACTGACTTTGCAGGATTTGCGGTAGATTAACTCCGGAACAATATAACAATCCGCTGAAATCTGTATCATATTTGTATAAGTGTAATAAATCATTTAATTTTTATTATAATTGCCTTTTATACTATAATTTTTTTTGTGGTGTTACCAAGTGTGCTCTGAGATTCAAGAATTTTCAGGAATCTTTTCTCAACTATGTCTGATAAAAACTCGTGTTTTATTTTATTTTATTTTTATTTCTCCTCTTATCGGAATTACTAGCCTGTCGCCAGTATCAAAGAGTAAACAAGATGAATGGAGCCAAAAGCCGTGATGTGTTATTATAGATAAAACCCCGGAGAATGATCACTATCTGTGCTATTATAGTGGTGCTATCCGTGCCTTTTCCCAATGGTTCGCTCCCGACCTCAGGGGAAATTCAATGCATGCCCCTGAACCAATTATTAGGCGGTTTCCCATCAGCTGGAGGCTGGGCCCCTTTTGTTTCTGTTCGGGTCTTTACTGCCTGTAATTATATTCGAATCTTATCCTCATACTTCGCACAAAGGGATATAATGGAATGTTTTAATTTTATCTAATCATAAATCTGTGATATCGCTAATGCTGTTCGTGGTGCATTTAGTAAAACAATTGTATTCTCATTTTTGAATTATTTTATTTATCTACAATGTACTGATAAAATATCAGCTCAGTATCTATTTAATTTTTACTTAAAATAAAATTTTAATAATCATAGAAGAGAATTATATTAGCTCATTTTTTTGGCTTCAGCATGATAAGTATTCATTTTAATGAATTTGAACTTGTAAATAAATATGTAATGTGTCTCGTAATGGGAGACTACATTATTCGATGAATCGGACTCTTTCTGGAGCAGTTGATTAAATCATTTTAAATAGTTGAAAAAAATTTATATTTATTTTTTGTGTGCATATTATTTACCTGTCTTGATTTCAATCTTCTTACCCAAGACATTGTCGCAGCTAGACCCGTATACCTCGATTTCCCCATTTCATTGCGGTCGGCAATTTATCACGAAACCATGTTTCACTATAAATAATATCTACAATTTCACTATTAGTTTTGATTTCCGATTAGTCGTGACAATAACTTATGGTCTTTGTTTTGATGATATTGTTAAGTGTTGTCTTCACTACTTGTTGGATTGATAAAATCGTTTATACAAAGTTAAAATTGGTATAAGAAAATGTTATAAGATATGACCCCATTGAAAATACGTGACATAGGGCTGAAGAGGGGTAGAAAGCCAACAAAGTTCTCAAAACATAACCATATCTGACTAGTAATGGCATATGACCCAGTGAATATCAAATTAAAATCTCAAAAATTGTTGTGGTTAGGAGAGGAAGGGGAAACAAGTACCACTAAACATGACCTCTTTATGTTTTAGTAGATAAGAAATGATTTTATTTCAGATTTAATACCACCAATTTAAAGTTTTATCCTGTAGCTTACTACTGGGCATCTCATCCTAGTGTCCGTCCGATGCTGGAAGTGCTCGCGAGCGCTATAGTACCCGCCTAGTATTATACATTCCAGCGATTAATATTAAAACTTTTATGGGTTAATTAGTTCAGTGATTTTCAATAAAATAGTGTATTACTCTTGTTTAAATTTCATATAATTAATCCCGTGGGCTATTACTGTTTTTCTATATTGTTCATTTTTATACCTGTTAGGATCCCAATATTTTTTTTTCGGCGACGACTCCCATTATTGGAGTCTATACTGCCTAAACATGATCGAGGGTCAAAGTTGTTCATTTTGTGGGACCACCACTCAATGAACAAAGTTTAACACCCCAGGCCAGATTCAAACCGGCACCGCCAATAGACATCAAATTGGTAAGACTGCGTCTTAACCACTGAGCTATGGGCGGCCCTATACATATGTTTTCGAATGGGCAGAAAATGAAAATTATATCGTTTTTGAGATAGCGTTGTCGCATATCGATTTATTTTATGCTGTTTTGAATTGATTACACATGAAAGTGCCTTTTTATATATCTGAGGTGTGGAAAACGGTTCAGGCCTACTTGTTTATCTATGTAAGGGAATAAAAAAATAAATCAATTCACTATGTCGCATGTTGTAAAAGTATTGGTTTAAATGTTCCATGACAAAAATAAAGTTATTTCAGGCTGTAATGTTATCTTTATATTATTGCTAATATTCTACGGACAAAAGAGTTTGTATCTCTATGTTAGTTAATTATTTAAGACTTATCTTTATGCTCTAATGTTTTTTTATAATTGTTTAATAATGCATAACAAGTTGTGTTTATTAATTATAAAAATGTTATTTATTTAACACATCATTCAAAATCTACATTGATCCATCTATAACCACGTAAATATTTTTTAAAAATATGTAGAGCATGTATATTTTTTTATAAATGGTTTACTTCATGAAAATACGGTCAGGGATCTATATTGATCCTCTGATTTGTAATTTAAATGAGCTCTCTTGAAAATTTTTTAAGATAGGCAGATTAGAGTTATCTGATTTCCATTTCATTAAATCTAATTTTTATTGATTGAAATACCCAAATATAGTAAAACTTTACTATTGAAATTTATGTTCTAGTGTTTTCTTAAAATAAACAGCATATAATTGACTACTAATAAATTTTCAACTGTATTATTTGTGCTTTCAATTTTCTTGTTGAACAACCAATAAAATGAAAAAGCTAACTTTAATATTTATATTTATGGAAATTTTTTTTAGATACCCTTTTTCGTTTTAACCTAACATATTAAGCAAGTCTTATACTTATAAAATTTGATGAGTTGTATTATAGATTATGTTTGAATGTTTTTCTCTTTCCGTAATTTCCTTTTTGAGTTTTACTCCTCTTAATTTTTTTATTTTAGGTTCATATTAAATTTCATGTATTCTTGTCGCTCAGAAGAAAAATTTAAAAGTGGTTCCCAATGTCGGTAATAACTTTACTTTTTTTTTTTTTTTTTTGTCACCATTCTCTTCTATTAGATACCATTGTTCCACTGTTTAATTCATCAAATGGATATTTCGAATACTTTATGGTTAAAACAAAATATTTATTTCTTGAAAACTACCAATAAAATCCTGTATTGTTCATTTGGAAATAGCCTACTGCGAACAGGGACACACAGTTGTGATTTTGCAATGGCTACAATATTCGTCCCATTGGAAATTATGCATGAGATAATAAGAGATACGAGAAACCATACATCCTGACAAATGAGGGAACGAAACCATTGTTAATGGCTTTGTGGATCTAAATCTCCCTTCAATACTTTTCTGCATTCGTTTTAAGGGTGATTTTAAATGGATGATTAGCTTGAACATTGAAAAATGCAACTCAAAAGTTTTTACTCTTCGACGCCCACCAGATCCACCGGATCTAATCCTCAAAGGTAAAAATGTGAAATTGAATCCTGCCAGTGAAACAGTAAGATACCTGGGAAATCACCAAGATCGCCGCCTTACCTGGAGTCACCATATCAACATCAAACTAACTCAAACTAATGCAGCAGATTAGCAATGCTATATCCTATCCTAAACAGAAATTCCAAACTAAAACCAGCAACAACTGTTCTTATATTTAAAACAATCCTCAGGCCACTGGTGATGTATGGCTGTGAAGTCTGGAGAGCGGCATCCTTCACGAAAAGGAAAAAACTAGAATCTTTTCAAAATAAATTCCTAAGAATCGCATTTAATGCTCCTTGGTTCACAAGAAATAGCCAATTGCATGGCGAATTACAAATGGAGTCAATAGAGGATTATATCAAAAAACAGTTCATGAAGTTCCACTCCCAGTTGCCGACAATTAAAGGAGCAGTGTCCTACAACCTGGGAAACCCAACCTCAACCCGAAGACTGAAGCCAGACTGCTGCAGGACATTCTTTTATAAATTTTAATAAATATAAAATTAATTCATAGTCACACTACCTCTATTTACTTATTATTATTATTCATTTTATTTATACATTATTATTGTAATTTTTTTTTTTTTTTTTTTCTCTTTTTTCTTCTCTCTTCCCTTTTTCAAATTAACTTGTTTTCTCCTTACTATTAGAAGACAATTGTTTGTTTTATTTAAGTGTACCAATATCATTATTTTTTGTTATTAATTTTACATTTCTCTTTTATTAAGAGGCATCATTTTTATCTATTTATTTTATTATTATTTTTTTCATTTAATAAGAACATTTTATAGTTAGGGGTGTCATTTGTATGACTATACCCCCTCATAATCGACTGTTAAAAAATATATATAATATAAGTTATAACAACCATGTAAGGCCCACCAGGCCGATCTGGTATAAAAAAAAAATAATAAAAATAAAAGTGATTTTCTGATGACGAGCAATTTTTAT
Organism: Halyomorpha halys; assembly: GCF_000696795.3. Lineage (NCBI taxonomy): Eukaryota > Metazoa > Arthropoda > Insecta > Hemiptera > Pentatomidae > Halyomorpha > Halyomorpha halys. The sequence goes on along the minus strand of NW_027108038.1, from coordinate 495,125 downwards.
GATAGAATTTTAATAATTTAATATAATCTAGAGGTAAAGTAATAACTATGTTTGGGCTAAAGATAAACTGTATCTACCAGAGCCCTCAATATATAGAAAATTATAAAAAGCAAAGAATTTTTAATTTACAATGCTTTTAAAAATTTAAAAACAAAAATACTGCTATTTTATAAAAAAAAACATGCGGGTAACAACGGCCATTCTGATATGTGATTAAGAGTATACATTATATCAAAATAAAAATAAATAAACTTTGAGGTAGCACATGAAGTCTGTTCTCCACTGGTTGCGAGTATTTCAGCTCCAGGCTAATGTTACACTCGATGGTAAACAATACCCCTTCAGTTCATTTTTATTTTTTATTTCAAAGCATTGTCTGTGACAGTTAGTTTTATTTTCACACAGTCATCCTTGATTTTCAGTACAAAAATGATAATAGCTGGATTCTACCTACGTAAAAATCATTAAAATTTTTTTTTCGTAAATTAAAAACTTATAAAGACGTGGAGCAACGTAAGGTAGCCATATGCTGGGCACTGACTTGCAAATGGCGCTATTGAAGTCATGGCAGGGAGGGACAGATAGTACAAGAGCCGGGAAGAAAAAAAAGCAGTTATTTCACACCAATTTTTGATTACTTTAATGAAAACTGTGTATAATTGCTAATCAAAATTGATGAGTCTGCCAAGTACAGGTAGGGGAAATAGAAAATGGTGCCTGTTTCAAAACGTTAAAAATAATTAATTTTTTCATTCGGAGCTCTATATCTTAAAAACTATGAGCAACTTCAGAAAACCTAAGGAACATCATTTAAAATTTACTGAAATATGAACCCTAATAGACCTTTTTACGTTTGATAGTTCTCGAAATATAGCTTTTTAAAAAGTAACATTTCTTAAAAATGTTCTGAAAGATTAGTAGTTAGTTAATTTATTTTGAGAAGTCTATTTCTCAGGAACTTTGTGACGTATAGATGTCTATTAGCACTCAAATAAAAGCTGGTTTAATGTGATTTAAAGTACTTCTCATGATATTTGCTAAAATAAATTGATTTATAGTTGTTCGGACAATGTGTTTGATTTATAAAAGCCTTTATTTCAGAAACCATAATACGTATAGATGTCTGTCAGCACTCAAATTAAAGCAAGTTAAATTTACTATAAAATAGTCCATAACGTTTATTCTCGTAGGAGTGGTATTATTTTATAATATTCGACAAAATAAATTTACAAAGTGTTAATTTCTAGTTGTTCGTATAAAATATTTGATTTTGAATAAATATATCTCAAGGCTCATAAGGCGCACATATGTCTGCCAGCACTCTGAATAAAGGAAATTTAACTTACTATAAAGTTGTTTATTTCACTTAACTTCATAGAAATAGTAATTTTTATGATATTCGCTTATGAATAATTATATAAATTTGGCATATGACAATTCAAGTCATATGACAAAGAAGTTGAATGGAATTAAACAAACTTTGAGAATGCTCTAACGGGATTATTAACTATTGATACGTATTGAATAGGCTTAAAATATTTACAGTTCTTTGAAATCTTGAATTTGACAGAACGGTAATTTTTTTTTTATATACCGCATTAGCACATCTCACTTCAACTAGCTGATCAGACTTACTAAGTAGAGATACATAATGCTTTGCTCATATATTATGTCATTTTATTTATATTTTTTATCTTTTTATAAAATTTTATTTATGAAATTTCTTTTCTAGTATATTTAAACAATAAATATTTTGTAGGGCATCTTTGTGTGGTTTAATGGCTCACACATTTATTTAGACACACACTTATAGGACTACTGTAACTACTGAAATGGTTTAGTTGATGTGGAATCTGGAGTGGCAATCCTTAATAGGAGACAAGTTAAATGGAACGGTGGGACTCGAAGTCTAATATGTTCGTCCTACAGCCTATTGTTCCCGTCTCTCTGAGGGGAATTTAATGGGACTCCAATCGAGTTATAACTCACCGGATCTGTCTCTTCACAACACTCGGAAATTGTATGATTTGCCGGCTTGTTTTATGAATATAACTCAACATCTGAGTAAAATAAAAAAAATCATTGAAAAATATTTTGGGGCAAAAATAGATTGATTAGCTATGCATCGAATATCTCTTCTGAAAAAAAATATTATTTCAGATTTGACCGTGATAGTTTTCTGTTAATGAAGATTGTTCAGAACATGAAAATAACGTACCTACACCTTTAAAAAAATACGCTATAACGTTTTTATAAATTAAGCTGAACAACTTATAAAAATTCAAGGACAAAGCATAAAAACTACCTTTGACATATTTTCAAAGAAACGATTATATTGTCATTCAACAGCACATCTTAATCTGAATTATATATTTTTATGACTTTGGACTAATGTGATAGATTTTCTTTTCATCAGGAAAACCATTAACCTTTTGATTTGAATGGGTATGAATTTGATGAAAAGCTATAAATAGTAGTGGAGAAGAGTTATCGAATTTACACCACTTATATGCACTTTTTCGTAGTGTGCCTTTTCTTTGGATTTAGTTTTATAGAAACTACAGCGAAAAATATGGTATCCATGAAGTGCTGGTTTGTCTGCACATGGGTTGTTCTAGAATAATCAAGGGTGCAATATTTTTAACCAATAAAATAAAAATTGATAATAACCAATAAAAAATAAAAATCTTAATCTAAATTTATATATTTTTATGGCTTTGGACTAATGTGATAGATTTTCTTTTCATCAGGAAAACCATTAACCTTTTGATTTGAATGGGTATGAATTTGATGAAAAGGTATAAATAGTAGTGGAGAAGAGTTATCGAATTTACACCACTTATATGCACTTTTTCGTAGAGTGCCTTTTCTTTGGATTTAGTTTTATAGAAATTAGCGCGAAAAAATGGTATCCACGAAGTGCTAGTTTGTCTGCACATGGCTTGTTCTAGAATAATCAAGGGTGCAATATTTTTAACCAATAAAATAAAAATTGTAAAATCTAAACCTCCTTTATAGAATAAGGTGAATTTTATTTAGTTTACATATGAATATAAATTTTCCTTTACATTTATATTACAATTATTTACAAATTATCATTTGGACAGTTTTTTTAAATCAAGTTTTGAGTACAATTATTTCTTCTTGTTCTATGCTTAACTTTATTTTTTAACGTTATATTTATCCGATTTAATAGAATTTTGCAAACATACAATAATTAGAATGTTTCCAATATTTTTTTAAAATTTTATTTAAAATAAAATAGAATTTTAATTTTAAACCCTTTTTTCTCAGTTTAGTTACTATATATTATGCTTAAATTATCTTCGTCACCGACTTCCTTTCGAAACCCGCAGGATTTTTGTTACTTCCTTACTATTCCCCCACTTTGATTATTGCTGTGTGGGTTACGGGGGTGTCTCTGGGGTCCTCGAAGCAAAATTAAAACGGTTAATTAATTGCTGTGTACGATTCATCTTTTGGGTCCCTAGGGACGCCTCTGTCACCCGATTTTATGAAGAGTTGAAGTGGCTTTACCCCTCCTTCTGTCGTAAATATTTTCTTGCTTCCTTCCTCTATCACGTTATCCAATCCCGCCGTCCATCGTACGTCTCTGATATTCTCCAATTTAAATCCTCAGTGCATTCCCGCAATACCCGATCACGGCCTTCAAACTTATATGTAACTTCCCATCGAACCGCAGCCTTTAGTAGATCTTTCCTCATCCGCTCCTCTTCCCTATTCTATTCCCTCCTTTATTCGTAGTTCTAATTCCCTACCAAATTTTCAAATCACGTATCTTCGATTACCTTCTGTCCATCCAATTCCGGAAGAATAACAATTGAATGTTTCAAATAAGGTTTATATATTCTCTGTATTTTATGTTTCAGAATTTTGTTCATACTTGTAAATATGTATATTAGCAGACGTTGTACCTTTTCATTTATTATTTTTAGTTTAATTGTATTTGATTTTTTATTATTTTTGTTTTATTTTTACTTATCAGAAATGTTAGTCATCTTATGTTTTATGATATGACATATGGTTTTATTTTATTTGTTTTATTCTTATATTATATATTCTATTAATTATTGTTGTTAATTTTTATCTTTTCAAATTCATTATTTTATTATATTTTAATTTCATTTTTATTTTGTATTTTACTCTAAGATTCTAAAGCCTAATTTTGACGCCTGTATATTATTCGATCAATCCCAGAATAAATAATGAATATTATTATTCTTATATGGCTTGGCTCCTTTCTGCCGAATATCGTCCGTGTTTTATCTCCCATACCTTCATTCACTGAATTAAATATTGATGGAATTACACATAAAATTATCCATCCTAACGTTTTGATTCTTCAATACCTGTCTATCTAAACTTGGTTCAGCATTTATTACTTATTGGAGACCAGTATCACTCACATATAAGTGCCTTTACCATTCCATTCGTCATAAATATTTCCTTTTATCTTTTATCTACCAATTCATCCATTCCCGCCATCCATCGTACATCTCTGATCTCCTTCAATTTAAATCTTCGGTACACTCCTGCAAGACCCGTTCACGACCTTCAGACACGGCCTATCAAATCGCAGCGTTTGGCAGATCTCATTCCCTTCCAGCCTTCAAATCCCTTATCATCAATCAGCTATTGTCCATCCGATTCTAAAAGAATAACAATTAAAAACTTTAAACAAAATTGTAAATAGATGGAAAGATAGATGCTATGTAATATAGCTATTATTAGATGTTTTCAATATCTGTAAAGAATCTATTGATATCTAAGCATGCGAACCTTACTTTTATGATTTTTAGAGCATTTTTTTTCTTCTTATTTATTTATTATTATTTTAACACCCTTCGATTTTCTTTTTGTACTTGAAAATATCTATGTAAACAATAATTTTTTTTTTAGTAAATTATTTTTATTTCATCTGTGTTTGATTATTTTTCATTTATATTATTAGAAATCATGCTATGATTTATGAGGTTATATATGGTTTGGTTTTTATCTGTTTTCTTTCCTTTTTTCTTTTCAATTTTCTGTTAAATTTTGTTCTTTATTTTTTCTTCTCTAATATATTATTTTAGTTATATTTATGATTGATTATAAGTTTATTTATTTATTTTTTTAAATTTTGATTTATACACTACGGCACTGATACCTCTTGTCGCCTGCAATACTATTCTAAAGGGACTAGTATCAGAATTGATTAAAAAAATATTAATATTATTGCCGTGACTTAAATTGCTCCGCTGAATAACATTCCAATCCCTGACATACTGTAAAATTGATTTAATTTAGCAGGCACGAGGCATACAATTCTAAATTAATAATAAATGAATTTAATCAATTCGTTCACTGATTAAAATTAAGAGCTAGCCCAATTCCAATTTCAATTATAAATGAAGAAACATTGTCCGATGCAGATAGTTCAAACTTTTTTAATTTCATTTTACCAGCATATTTTTTTTTTTCATCTTTAAAATTACAGACCTGTATTATTCTACTGCCTATGCAATATCTCTGGAATGTCTAAAATAAAAAAAAAAGTTTTTAAAGAAGATAATACATTTAATGGGGCTTGAGAGACTCATAGGTTAGCTGAGAATGTAGCGTAGAGATAACAACAAACTACTATTATCTTAGACCGAGAGCAAACGGTCCGGAAACTTGAAGCAAAATACATTTCCAAGGGGTTAGAAGTGCAAATATGTTTCGCTATGCATTGTTCTAATATTTGCTTTTGAGAGTATACAGGTAAAAGTAATGATATCATTAATGTTCTGTATTACATATAATAAGAAAAATATTATAATTAGTAAATTTCTGATAGCAAGATATATTAGTTGGAAATGTCGTCTCACAATTCCAAAACTCAGGGATATTTGATTCTGCCAATTTCAAGTGACCCAAGTAATGTTACTGCTGCATTTTATTTTGAAATGATTATTATTTTGTGAACTCCTATGTCTTACAAAGTCTAAAATAAAATTTCTTGTGTTTTTAAGAAATCCAAGGAAGTGGTGCAATTTACGCAAATAAAACAAAGAATATTAAATTTATTATAATTATAAGTACTTTAATTATACATTTTTAACGAAAATACATCTTAAACTCCCCCCCCCCAAAAAAAAAAATTATAAAAATAAATTGAGAAATTTTGAATCTCCAAAGCCAAATAATACTAAAAAATGTAATCTTAGTCTAAATATTTTTTTTTTATTTCATAGTTCTTTTATGTACTGAATCAAAAAAATATATCAACCACTATAAAAAGACTGTTATTATCTTTTAAAAATCCTTATTGTAATATTTTAATAAGGTTTTAAAAACTTCTAGGTAAAGCTCAGAAATGAAATTCGTACACAAGTATAACAAACAAAAACTTCAGATTTTTTAATTTTTGTTTAAGATGCATTTTAAAAATTAAAAATAGATAGCTTAAAATGAAAAATAAAACGGAAGCCAAAAAATAACCCTTTTTTTTTTTTTAATTTTACTGCTTCACCCCCCAAAATATTGAGCCTGAATTAAATAGTAGTATAACTCACATTGCAGTGTTTATCTGTAAAAAATACACCTTTTTAAACTTTATCCAAGTAAAAATAGATATATAAAAAAAATGTTTTTTGAGGACTCATTTTTCATGTAACGGAAGATAATTTAAAGATTGAACTAGATATATTTTTTAAGTACAGTATCTGTGTGTGTATATATAGGAGCTACAGATACACAAAATATTAAGTTAGATATTAAATTCTTTCTTGGAATATATGCCTTTAATGATTGGAGCATTTCTAAATTTTATGTCATATTTTGACTAATGTCAACAATAATTTCATGTACTGAACATAATGTTCAGGCCAGTCTAATAATTTTTGTTTCATCAACCTAACTCAAACCACAGTTCTGTAAGAGACTCCCATTAAAATATAACATACATTTTTTTTTTTTTAAATATTTATTTATTGCTATTTAGAATTGTACATTATAATAAATTTAGTAAATCTTATCTAATTTAAATTGGAGTGTTACAGGCGTGTAGAGAAACTACCCATTGGTAGCACTCTAAGATAAAAAATTAAAATTTTATTTTTTGGACACTACAATGATGAAGGCCACTATAAAATCAATGCATTGTAAAATGGTCAAGCAACATCACTTGGATACTTTAAATGGATATTTTTTTATTTTTTCGGTTGGCTCAAGAGACCTTTTAGATATTTGGCCGTACGAACTAGCCTTCTCCAATCTGCCTATTTTGGGCTACTGATTTTCAGTTTACTGCATGCAGCTCTTTTGCATCTTCTGCGAATGGATTCTGTCTATCCATCTGGTTTTTGGCCTCCCACGTGGTCCCTTGCCTACTGTACTGGCATTCGTTGTTGTATAGATGCGTCCTGATGGTTTGTTCAGTATTTTTATTTATATAACATATATTAATTAAATAGTAAAGTAGTTGTGAAGGATCACTGGAATCGATACATTTAAGAAAAATGGAAGTTGAACAGTGGAATTAAAATTAACTAATGAATAAAACCATTTTATATAATATATTTGTGATGTTTAACTTAAGTAATAAATAACGTAATAACTTAAGTAATAAATAACTTAAGTAATAAATTATAGGAATATAGTCCGGGTTGCGGTCAATAAATGTATCAAAATAATAAAAGAAAACTATTTATTGTTAACTAACGTTTCACTCCACTTTAAAGCAGCCTGAGCCCTGTAAATTGGGGCGAAACGTTAATTAACAATAAATAGTTTTCTTTTACTATTTTGATACACTTATTGACGGCCACCCGAACTATATTCCTATAGTCTACTTCATACGGTCAACTATCTTCTTCCAAAATAAAAGTAATCAAGTTAGTACTCCAATGTAATAAAAAGATAAAATGAAAGAAAAAGAATTTAAAAATATTTTATTTTATTTTATAATCTTAATTATTTTCTTGAGACTGGTAATTTTTTTTTAAAATAAACAATTTATATTCTATCCATTATAGTCTCAAAACCTTTTATTTCTCTTATAAGTCCGACGTTTCGGCCAATCCGGCAATCTTCAGAGACAATCTACTTAATACAACTTTGAAATTATATAATTTAAAAAACTCTAAACTCCATGCAGGCTATTCTGCCCAGGTCAAAACATCAATTTCTAACTAGTCAATATTCACTTAAAACAAAATCAAAATCATTTATCACAGACACTATTCCTTTAAACTTTTATCACAACAATTATTGTTTAAAATTGTATTAAGAAGATTGTCCCTGAAGATGGCCGGATTGGCCGAAACGTCGGAACTACAAGGTTTTGAGACTATAATGGATAGAATTTAAATTATTTATTTTAAAAAAATATATATTTTATTTTATTTTATTTCTTATGGTGGCTGCATATTTTCGAAAATGCTTAAGCGTTCTTCCCTACTTTTAGTGGAATCATCGTGGAGACTTTTAAGTAGAACGTAACCTTTGTCTAAAGTCTGTTCTAATGAATTTTTGAGAAGCTCACAGGTTTTTACTTCAAAGGTAACTACAGCTGCTAACACCTAAACGTACTTGAGCTTGTGTATAATAAATCTATTAGTTTGCGGCATATGTAGTAATCCTTATTCAATATGTGGGCAAAATTGTTTATAAATTAATGATTTCTGTATGTAATTGTAATTACTACCCGGTAAATATAAATCAAGTTATAGCATTACGGCGTATAAGATGGGCATGTAAGGTTGTAGGGCTTAGTAACGAGCGGATCCCTAAAATGGTAATAAACGCTGAACCAACGAGTTAACGTCTGAGGGGTAGACCGAAACGTAGATGCGAGGATTGTGTTAAAAAAGATTTAGTGGAATTGGGTTTGGAGGGGTAGGGTTATCACTGAAAGGATGTATGCATACAGCTTTTGGTGGTATCGGTATCGAACCTTCGGGTTCGTTAAGCCTTTATTATTTATTTATTAATTGTAATTACGTATTTCGCTGCGTCTCTTTGGTCTATACGTTTTTATCTTTTAGTAAATATCCTTTTCTTGATTAAGATCAACCATCTTCAAACAGGGTTCGGCTTGAAAGACTCATTGTAAAATTAAAATGAAGAAGGAATGGGGAAAAAATAGCTTTGTTTTACATTTTTCGCAGGAAAAAAAATGTCAAGACCGTTTGAGGGGGCGAGGCTACAATTGCGAGATCCTTCTGGTTTAATCAAGGTGAAGTTGAGGCACAGGGCTTCTTTTGAAATAAGGAATTTCGTGATGGTTTGAACAGCCTCCATTTCTCAAGATTATTTTATCGTGGGGGAGGGGAGAGAGAGAGCCCAGAAAAACCTTTATTACCCAACTTGGTGAAAGATCCAATTTCTAAGCATTGCATCAAACAAATTACTTAATCTGAATTAATCTATATAACGTAATTACAATAGAGCTGCAGATAGTGCAGTATATAATTAAACAGATTCAAATATTTCTTTTAATATTAAAAAGATACATAAATTCTGCATATAGTTAATATGTTCATAGTAAATAAAAAATCGACGTTAGTCAATGGATTTGACTTGTTTAAATTTTTTTTTTTTAATTTTGTTTATTTTTTATAAAAATTAGAATACAGTTTATTTATTCATAATAAAGTTTCATGATAACACTAATTTTATTAGACTATAAATACAAATATGCAAACTTGCCAGCACTAATACTTTTTTATTTCATAATAAGGACTACTATGAATAATATTCTAAGCTTTATTTAAGTGTTTCGAACCACTAGGGACATTTGCACTGGGTTTACAAAGTTAGTAGATTACAATTGACATGTTCAGAAAGTTACAATTACAAATTGAGAAAGTTACAAATTTACAATTACAATTACATATTTACAGTTACAATTAGAATTGACGTAGTTAGTAAATTACTATATTAAATTATGCATCCACTTATAAATGCTAGAATCAGATTTAGACAATATGTGATCATAGATATTAATGATTTTTTAAAAGTTAAAATGTTTTGTTGTTGTTGTGGGATCTTCTCTCAACACCTTCTGTAAATCTGAAGAGAATCGGTGTGATTCGTGAAAATACATTGAGTGAAAATGTGCCTAACGGTGAGATCGTTTCCGCAGTAGAGACTCATCGGTGCATTTTCTTTTTTCATGAGATGACCGTGGGTGAGTCGAGTATGGCCTATTCGAAGACGGGTTAATACTACAGCTTCTCTCCATAGCAGATTCAAGGTTCTGGTTGGACATTTCACTCTTTGTTGAACCATTCTTAACTTGTTATCTCTCGTGATGAACCATTCTTCTTGCGACTCTTGCCGTCCAATTTCTTTGATCCATGAAATAACATCTTTGCATGTTGATGATGTTACGACTCAGAGTCAAAAGATCAAGTCGGTGAAATCATACGACTACAAATATAGACCCAAACACACATATAATTCGATTCTAAAAATGAAGTATACAGTATTTTTTTTAATTATTCCAATGTTTTAAAGTTTGTAACAGTTAATAAAAGGTTTACCGTTTAAACTGTACATCTAAAAGTTGTAAAAAGGATTATGTGTGAAAATTACTTCTAATGATAGTTAAATACAATATTTCATGGGTAGCTCTGTGAGTAAGGCACTGTGTTACTAACGTCCATGCCTGATTTCGACAGATAGTAGGCGCGAGTCAACCCTGTGTGTTTTGGAGCATTCATGGGGCCAGCTTCTATAAATTGGCTAGCCATAATTAGGGGAAATCGGGTGGTTGAGCCTGACTAATCAATTCCTTGCACAACCGTTGGTGTAGAAACCGAAACAGAGCTTCCTTAAAAAATAATGAACCTCACTGAGGGTTACAGCGGTACAGGTTTTTTTTTTGTCTATTACAAAAGTATGTTTGGTTTAATAGTAGCAGCAAGGATTGCTGTTGTAAACTAGAATGTATGGTATGTTATGGTGTCATCTAACTGCTATGTACTAAAGTGTCTCAATGCCTCTTTGATTTGTAAATTAAATTTGAGTAAGATTTATATTTGGATACTGTTATATTCCACAGAACGATTACTGTCAAACAGTTTGGCTATCTATGCACTTGAATAAAAATTGCATTTTACTTATTATTTTTGTATTTACACAATGTCGCTATTACATTAAATATCAGATATTTTTGCTGACAAAAAATTAGAGATGGTAGTGAAAAATTTTTGATTTTTTTTTTCCGTGGATGTATTTATTTCGCTGTACATTTAAAGTCTACCTCATTCAGAGAAACTGTTTAGAAACCTTTAATAGAACTTTGAATATAAATTATTAAGCTTGCACGTCGGTTATATGTAAATGAATCCGCTTTACAAAAGGACAGATTGCTTTAAGTTGAGTCATTAAGGAACCGCTGTTGGTTTATTATACTGTACAATATACGAACTGGTTCTAATAACTTGCTAACCGCTCCCTAACAGTTCAAGATAAATTTTCGAGATGAATTAACAGAGCACAGAATACGTTCGTACTCATTAAATTTGTAATTGTGTGGGTGTAATTCACTGTAGGTAAAATGTAATGAAAAGTTCAATTGAGTTCGGCTGTAGTTAGGCAGAGGAAATACACTGCAATGTTAAACGTATTTTTACTGTGTACCAACGATTCGGTTTATGTTATAACCATTCTTCAGGGTTGTTGTTAAAGGGACAAATCACCAAAAACCTTAACTCATAAAGAAAACAAGTTCATATTGTTGATATTAAAAAAAAAAAAAAAATAGAATCTGTACCGCTACAACCCATGAAGGGTGAGGGATTCAATACTTTGTAAGTAAACCTACTAGACCAACGGTTGTGCAAGGAGGTGATATGGTCAGAATCACGTTCGACCGCCTGATTTTTACCCCGATTCAGAAGGTTGAGTGGACCCCAAGAGGGCTCCAGAACCCACAGGGTTGACTCACGACTACAGTGTAACAGTAAACAATTTTCTGTCCAGCCGGATTTGAAACCGGGTCTTTGGAGTGCCACTCCGCTCCCTATTATTGCTTATAATTATTAATGCTTATTATTATTGCTATTATTTACTTATAAATAAAGGAAACAAAAGATACTGAAATACTTTATTTATCTATGCTGCCTAAATACATTAGGTTGGATAAAAAGAGATATAATAATAAGATATAATAAACAATTTTTTCCCCCTATCGTTTCCTGTTATAATAAATTTCGGTCTGTACAACAAATACAAATGTTTCAATTCATTCCTATTTTTCTTTCTCATTCCTGCTCCTCCAATTTCACCCTTTCACTAATATATATAATTATTAAATTAACTGAAAGATTGCTGATTGACCGTGTGTAATAATAAATAGAAGAAGGGCCGGGTGCAAAAACTACTCAAATAGTCGTAAAACTATTTTTTATGAGCTAACTTTTCACCACACGTTGCAGGGCTTCATGAAGGCTTATCTGTATCCCAATCATCACATCTATATCCCCCTAGAGATCTTAGATCTTTCAGTTCCTACTTCTCTAATTCTTATCGACCTTAATCGGTCCAGATAACCGGCGAAGGTTCTTCTGTTCAAAGACAGGTATCACTTCACTGCTTATGAGGGTCCAGTTTCCAATCCATGAGTACCAAAAGGTCTAATGAGGGTATTTTCCTCTGCAGTTAGGGATAATAAAATAAAAACAGATCCATACATTTTTTTTTAATATTGACACTAATACATCAAAAGTTGTAACCTTTCCTCGTGTATGAGCGTTTTTCCCACATAAGTTTATTTGCATTTTATTTATATTTAAATTATATTATTGTTTTGAATTAAATTCTATACAAGTGTAAACAGAAATACGTCAAACAACAATGCTAAGAAATCATTTAGGATAGCATTATAGTAGGAATAAGAATTTCATATACTGACAATTAACAAATGATTGTTTAAGAATTTGTATCTGTAAGAAAAATGTATTCTTACAATTTAATTGTTATTATTAAAAAAAAAAAATAATAACTTGACAACAAAGAAATATTCAAATTACACGTCTTCATATTCGCACAATCACATATATCCTATATGTATGCTATAGGTTTTTGTTTTTTTTTTACTTGAAGATTTATAATCTGTAGGGGGATAAAGATGTGATGAAACCACATATTGGAAGACTGTGTTGGGATAGAGACATTCACAGAACATCGGATAATGACATTCATGAATGAAAGTTACTCGACCGGATAAGAGGGACACTGCGCCTCACGTTTGTGCGTTATTTATTAAACCTTTAATAAATAACGCACCAAAGTGAGGCACACGAAGGCGAAGAGGTTTTATCAACAAAAGTTTCTCTTTCCCCGCCAACACAAAGATTTCTTCTAACGCAACTGGGATGAGGGAAAACCTTAGCTTTATCTAATGTTGACACTTCTTGGAAGTTGTGAATGTTTATTCAAATATTGTCTTCACTGAGAAACCTCTCGAGATCTTACTTTGACTGTGACACCGCTTCAGACGGCTAATATTTTACTTAGGTGCTTTAAGGATGATTTGAGAATACAGTATCGACATTGCGAGAGCAATCTTTTAAAGAATTAAAAAAATCTAAAACTTACGGTATGTGATCTATAGAACAACTTGTTTTATAATATTGGCTTAGAAGCTTGTTACTCGTGGATCATCAATTAACATATTGTTTACGCTAAGCTCAATAATTAAAATATATAATTTATTTACATTTTTTTATTTGTATTATTTTCTTTGGAAGTTTATTTTAATTTAGAAATAAGGGTCAGTGAGGATTATTTGGTTGTCTTTGACTAGTAACGATTTGACCAGCGAATCGAAAATTGCTTACTAAAATTTTTATGTTCTACTCGAAAACGAAATTACGCTTAAAAAGTTGAAAAATAATCGAATTCATTTGATCCAGGAAGCTATGAAAAGTAGGCGAAATATCGCTTAATCCTCTGGAATTCCCGAAAGGACCCCCAAATAACTTGAAAAACACTTATCTTTTTTTAAATTTAACCATGAAACATGATTGAAACCATTTAATGATAAAGAATTAAAAAATTCATATTATTAGTGATAATTTAAATATATATAAAACAATCGTTCTAAATTTCGAAACTGCCGCTAGAACTTATTAAAATTACACGGTCAGTATTTTTAAGTCCATACCTATCTCCGATAATGTTATTTTCAAAAACTAATATTTTTGTCAGTCAAAAGCCTATGACGTATGTTTAACAGATTCCGTCTTCCTCTGCTTGCTCCTCTAAAAATTTTATTCATTTATTCTTCATCTTTGATTTATTTTTTTACGATCTCAATTTTTTTATCTCATCGCTTCTTCTTTTTTTTCACGGGACGGCCTTCTAAGACCACGTGAATATCACTAATTTTTCCTTCTCACTCTTTCTCTTCTCCTCTCCCAGTATCTTCTCATCATTTCTGCGTGCCTTTGCTTCCTCTCTTCCGACCACCCAGTACACTTTATTTGCCGAAAGAACATTTATTTATTTCAATTTTTTCCATACTGTTCTCTATCTAGGCAGTCCTTGTCTGTTATTTTCAATTTCTTTGTTTCCTCTCTCATTTTCTTTATATATCCTCCTACGCTCTTATTTCACGGTTTCTGTCAAAGAGTTTCTTGTTCAGTCTGCTTTGGTCCGTTCTCATCATGTGCCCGTAGAATCTCAGTCATCTGATTCTCATTCGGTTTCCAGGTCAATAATCTCCTTGTTGGGTCTTAACCTGTAGCCTTCCTGTGTTTTCTTGGGCCCATAGATTCTCCTCAAGATCCTTCTCTCTATTTTCAGTAATTTTTCCAGGCTAGCGAGACATGTCTCCATTCCGTATAAAATTACTGGTTTTATGGCCGCGTTGTGACGTCTTATTTTTCCGTTAGACACTAGGGTCTTCTTATTGTATATATTGCCTGTTGCGAAGCATAGCCTTTTCAATTTCATGACTTTCTCCTTTATGCTCTCTTTATCTCTTCTTTATTATTTATTTAAATTAATTTTTTTTTGTAATTATTGGAAGTGTATATATGCGTTTTGGCATTTTTAAAGGGTTTTGGAATGTTGCAAATTTCTTCGATACGTCATATTTCAAATACACACACAGAACAGGAAAAATATATATTAGAAAGAATAGAAAGAAAAAAAAATCGAAATAAATAAAATGGAAATGCCACACATTTTGATGAGAGTTCCGCCTGTATTCTGATAAAAAGCTATTTTTATAGGTTCTATTCGTGTAGGCCCGAGCTTCCGATCCAGCATTTTATCCACCTGACAGTGAGTGAAATAGCGCCTCTTCTTGCAATTTAATAAAAGGTTTCGGGGGAGAGGGTGCAGATATTTAACTCGAGCTGCTGCCTCATGGATCTGTGCCAGTAGTCACACAATATAAGGGTTCGTTTTTCTTTTCTTGTCGGTACAATTCCGGAATAAAGATGTGATACTGTATCAGCAACAATGAGTAACTTAATGGTTTATTTTTATACAACCTTTTTGGAAATTCCAGGCCATTTCCGATTCCTAAGGTCAGAAATTAATATATGTAAATTTTTTAAAGTTAAAGAAATAATTTTAAGAAGTTTAATATTTTATTATAAAGGATTTTAGGAATATAAAAGAAAGATATAAAGCAGAAAACTGGATTGACACCTTTTTTTATTTTTGATTTTTGACAATTTTTAAATGAATCATGGTAAGTCTTTGTTATGGCATATGAAATTTCTTTTGACAGTGAATTCGATTTGTCATCTCTTGCAGTTCAACTGTGGAATATCCAACTGGAAGATATATTTTCAATAAAGGATTCTCGTGGAAAATCTTATTTCAAAACTACTGATATCAATAATTTTTTCCGATCCTACACGTGTGTATATACGCTTGAGTCCAGGAGCAAATCAGAGAAGCTACAAGAAAATCGCAGACTGTCCTGCATAGATTAAAGACAAAATAGAATTATCACAAGCACATTATACGTTCGAGTTTGAAATGTTGGGGGAACCATATAACGGAAGTTGGAAACTATGAAATTCTTAAAGAATTCAGATCAATGGAAACTGAAAAAAAAAAAAAATTGCAAACATATAAGGCACTCCAAGATATCCCAAGAGAGACAGATGACTTGTAGGAGGAAATTTAAAAGAATATATTTGGAGAGGATCTTCTACTGACTCATGATAACATATAAACTTCCAATGTAAATATTTTCAAAAATCGTTTAATAATTAGAAAATAATTATAAGTTTCTAAAGAAATTTTTTTTTTCGCAACCTCCTTCATTATTATACTCATCCAACACATTCACACATATTACTGGGAAATGATATATGCTTACTAGTGAAATATTCAAAAGATAATTTGAACTTTATACTGAAATAAAACATTAATTTGATCTTTATACTAAAACAAAGCTTTGAGAATTTATATCAATTGCTAATATATATATATGAGTATTGTTAAATTTAGCATAAATAATTAATATAAAGTTAAATTCTAAAATTATTATTTATAAAATATATTTGGAATTTAATGTAAAATTATAATAATTTGTTTGCAATTAGAGAATATTGTCATAAATCATATTTTTATTTTATATAAAGAGAGGATTCAGAGAAATTAATAAAATGGTTTAATTATTATTTTATTAGGAAATAAAAATATAATAATTCAGCATTAGATGTTTGTTCAATTAAATTGTTCGTTGTTTAATAAATGTTTCATTTGGTATGGTATATTTTATATTATCATTGAATTATATTAAAGTAAATAATTAACAATTTATAACTCTTTCACCATTCAGTGAGCAGGATATTCCTAGTCAATGGAGTCAAAATAGAGTAATTGATAAGTTAAGGAATTTAATTAAATAGTATTTTCTTAATTATTAGAGGAGTGGACTTTTTAATGTATATTATAGAGGAACTTGAAGTATAACTTAATAATGAACTATATTTTAGCAACTTTTGTATCCGCTGTTAGCTATACAGTAAAAAGCATTTTTTTTTAAATAAATTAAATTTAATTGTATTTTAAGAATAAAAATTAATATTTTAAACATTATAATTATTAAAATTACTTTAATAAGTAGAAACATTGTTTAATTATTTTATAACTGAGTGTTCTACAAAACTGTAATAACCGAGAGCACTAACTGGTACAAGCTTTGATGTAGAAGTTGGTATCGATTGAGTGAAATGGAGGTAAATAAATGTTTTTATTTTTTATTTTTGTTTATTTGGTTCTATACCCTAACTGTTCTTTCCGGGTAATAATTTGTTTTGTTTATTTTTTACATTTTTTCTAGATAGTTATATTATTGGAGATTAGAGTAACACAAATTTAATTAGAGCTATTTACCGGGGGATAAATTTTCGAATAAAATCTTAAAGAAATGATCTCTATAGAAAATATAACAATTATGCTATTAACAAATAATCAGAAGCATTTTAGTATATATATCATGATTTATAATATTTTCATTTTCAGTCCTCAGTATCTTAATTCTGTTTATGAAATTGGTTTAAAAACCATTTCTTGCTAGTGAACCAGATACATTTTCAGTATATGTCGTATTGCAACAGGACGATACATTAAGTAGCTATCATCAGTACAACATTCCCCTCATAATCTCTACGAGATAGCAGTGGAACAGTGTATAGAGTGCTATCTCTACCACGGCATACTCTAATTGGTACACTAACTCAAATACAGTAGCCAGAGACATTATTAACTTCATTTCCTACAGCTGGTATTATGGTCTCCAATGCTCCCCGGACCTGAGATTTACTATTTTAATATGATTTTCAATAGTTACTCTATTCGCTGAATATTCAACAGAACTGCAGTTTATTGACCTTGTCCATTGAAATGCCTTAATATTGTTGAAGGTTAAACTTTGAATATTTATGAACAATGTCACCCATATATTATCTGTTTTTAGCAAGAAATTTTACAAAAATTTAATATTACTGATGATTATTATAAATATATTTGTTTATTATATACGATGAAAATGTTATTGTAATTTATGAGGCATGTATATTACATTACATCAACTTTAAAAATTTACAATGGCACCAAAGACTGGGAATTAAGTTAGAAAACTAATGTTAACTGGAAGATCTATACTATTCCAAGGATTGAATCGACTTACGGACTAAATTCGTAAGAGTTTAAACTTTTGTAGAATTAATTAAAATGTCATTTCTAGAAAATGAATCTTCTCAACCAAAACGTTGAAGCTTGAAATAAAATAAAAACATATTAGAAGTAGATTGTAGGAACAAAATAGAGAAAGAAACTATTTAGTGTAAACCAACGTTTCGACCCTCTTTGCAGGATTTCGAGAAATTTTAGTTCTCAATTCCTTTCTATTTTCTTTGCTTAATTTATATTTTTTAAAAATATTTTTGTATAATATTTTACTCTCTTTGTATATTTATTCTATTTTTCTTTTCACATCTAACATTGTTTGTATCTTGTTTTCGTTTAGCCCTTACGATCCCTGCAAAGTGGCAAAATGTTAAATGTTGTTTAACATTAAATAGTTTTTTTGTTGTTTTTTTTTTACGACTTTTGACCTTTATCTTCCAGCAACAAAATAAAAACAGTTTCACTAATGTTAGTGACCTTATCAATTATCAACCTCAAAAATTTACCGAGTCACCAGAAACTGGATATAAAGTTAGGAAATTATTATTAATGCTGAAACTACAATTCTAATATAATAAATTATTAATTTTATTTACTAACTAAGTTTAAAATGGACTTAATTTCATTCATTTGAAAAATAAAATCGGCATAGTGAACGGTTAAGAAGTCTGACATAGATGCCATTCTGTCAAATAACTCAATAAAAAAATTTAGATGATATTTGACGCAATTGAGTCTATTAATATCCTGAATAAACCTGCAATTTTTTATATTAACTATCAGGGATAACTTAAGTTTTTTTAATTGTTATTTAGTGCTAAATGAAACCTCAGAAAGCACCATTAACCTACAATTACTGCTTTAAAATGAATTTTCATAAGCATTTTCGATATATTATCAAGACGTTTCACGGGAAATGTTTGTGTTATAACCATAAGAGTGGAACATGGTTTTATATATTAATTTCTCAAAAAATAAAAATATTTAAATACAGTTTTTGAGAAATTTAGGAAACTGTTTTTTCGTTTTGCGAAAACCTTAGTCGGACTGGAGTCAGAAATATTCAATGCTTAAAGTTGTTTTGAAATAACACCGTGTGTATAT
>NW_027108038.1:452362-475790 GCF_000696795.3 Halyomorpha halys | reverse complement strand
TAAAATACCATCTTTTTTGATATTTGTTATGAATAGAATAGAAAAATATTTTTAAAAATTCCGAATATGGTGGACATATGTGTTAAACAAAATATCTTCGCTTAATTTGTGATACATCTTTAACCCCCCAAAAATAACTGGAATATCATACCATTTCATCTCCTCTTAGCGACCGATACCTGATTATAATTTTTTCTGACTTCAAATATTCTGACAAAATCTTTGTAGTAATATTGGTTTAATCAGCATTAAAATAATATTAAACTAACGGCTTCGAATAATGAATGAATATTTGGATTAATACATCCTCACTTAAGATGTGTTACCTTGTGTAAGTCTGAACAAAATTTTATTCCATTTAAATTTAAAATTAAAAACAAATCATACATTTAGGTGGAAATTACTTTTTATAACCGAACAAATAAGGGGCCAACATTAACTGGCTCGCAGCGGCACCGGTTCGAATCAGGCCATGGGGGTTCGACTTATATTTCTGTGGTGGTTCCACGAAATGAAAACTTGGCACCCCACCATTTTAGAATAGGGTGGTAACTTGTAGATTATCTGAGTATATCAGACGTGACCAGAAAAGGGGGTCATACAAAAAATATTTTATATTTATTTATCAGATCCACTTATCCTCTTAAGTAGATCAAAAGGTGGCGAATATAGCAATACAAAATAACAATACCTAGTCATTTCCAAACATTTCCCAAAAATACCCTTAGTCTGAACAAGGGCAGGGGCAGGTAAGCCGAGGTCCATGCCATGGTACAATATGTTTTTTAATTAAAAGAGCGCCCCCGAGGTTGGGAAAGGGGGGGTCTGAGGGATGATCCGGGAATTGCCCCATAAATAGCTCCTTCCTCGGCCCCCCACTAATTGGGGCGAGCGGCGAGGGAGACCCATGCATAAAGGTGTCCTCTATCTTTTTGTCCCCATATTTCCTGGATATTTACGATCATGCCTGAACCCAATTTATTTTATTTAACATTTGCTTTCTTACCTGGAAGAAATTGGCCAGGATAGTTCAGGTATGAAGTTTTATGCTAATCTTGACAAATTCATTATTATGTCATAATTTTTTTTTCTTAGTGACCATCATGATAATTTGATTTCACTTTTTTTTCTTTATAATCATAAAATATAATTTCAATTCAATGTATAAGTTATTGATCCTGAGAAATGTGCATTAGAATAAATAAAAGTTAAAAAATGTACATTTATAATGTTATTTCATATATTATATGTATAATGTTGTTATTTCATATTATTATATGTATCATATATATAATGTTATTTCATTTATTATGTTTAGTTATAAACATTATTGTATTTATTTCCATTTAATAATCATTTGTACGTATAATAACTCTTTAAAATAGATCATGGTTGTGGCTGTGGTTTTTAAAAGCAATATACATTAATGTAATATATAGTTTTGCGTGCTGACGTTATGTCCTATTTTTTTTTTTTTTTTTTCCGAACCCTCTAAAAAAAAACAGAAATAAAATATGAATTAGTAGTGCATTACTATGTAAGAAAGAAAAAGTAATTCGTGTTGTGTCTTACCTTTTACTACTTTTGGTATTTTAAGGTTACCTGTTATTTTTAATTTTACATATGAGTTATCCATTCAGGCGCTATTTTGAGTCCGGAGGTGAGGGGCCTCCTCGTGTTATATCGCATATAGTATAAAAAATAAAAATAAAAATAAAAATACAAATAATAAAGACAATAGATAATGGTGAAATGATTAGAGAAACAGTCTGAAATCAAAAGAAGTGTGAGGGAGGGGGTTGGGGTGCATCAGAAGATGGAGCTATGAGGTAATGTTAATAGGGTTTTTGGGACCTTTCCTGCCCTGCCACCTCGCAGGAAGGGGAGATGGGGTGTTAAACTGGAATACTGGATTGAAGGAAGCGGGGAGACTGTCGAAGAATTTAATGTGTCTCCGTGTGATGTGCTGTTGTACAGTTTCTAACTGTAGTTCGTTATGAATGTGTGCCATGTTACGTCTTTCAAGAGATGTCCCTCGACATATCTTCTGTAGTGTGCTGTTTTGGTATTGTTGTAGTGATTTCAGGGCTATTGGGTAAAGATAGTGTAGTAGTGGTGCGCCGTGTAGAAGTGATGGTCGTAGTATTACTTTGTATATGAGTAATTTGAGTCTGAGTGACAGCCCTGGTGAGTAGATGAGGTGTTTAAGTTGGTATGATGTTGTCTTGACGATTTGTATTCTGTTCTGTATGTGTGCAGTGAAAGATAGATGTTTTTCTAGTTTAATGCCTAGCTAAGTGAGATGTTTCTTGGTTTGTATTGTCTGTTCGTTAAGTTTAGGTGCTTTGTTGGGAGTTTTCTTGTATGAGAAGGTGATGGCGTCTGTTTTTTGTGGGTTGATATGGATGTTTATGTCTCGTAGTTTGTTAGCGATGAGTTGGGCCGCTGCGGCGGCCTGGTCCATGTCCTAAGTCGGCCTTCATGAGTATTAAACCAAAAAAAAAAATAATAACGAGAATATAATACAAGAATGTAAGAAATATTAATTAAATGTAGGAGGATAACAAGTAAAACAGTACCTATTCTGTTTCACATTAATATATAAAAATAACTTGAAATAAAATAGAATAAGAATATATGAAAAATATATACAAGTAAATAAATATATAGATTAGAGTATCAAATAATGTGTCCATAATATAATATTACTTCTTGTAAATTCTTTTACAACAAGTGGGGTGATGTTGCGTGATGTTTTTGTTTTGTTTTTCTTTTTCTCCACTTCTTATGTTTTGCTGTCATTTTCTTATGGTTTGTACATTTTTTCTACACAACTACTTTTTTATCTGATGTTACGACTTTTATTCTTCATTCCGATTTTGAAGAGCAATTAAATTTTTCATCCTGAAATTTTGTTTCTCATTTATTTTTGCAGAATTATTGTCTAATAGGATTAGCTTTTTTTATTCTTCCTTAGTTTGATGCCGTTGCATGAATCAGTCTAATTATTTTTGGCAGGCGCCTTTGTTTAATTGTTGCTCAGTAATTTTGGTAAAATGCTATTGACTTTACATTCTATTCTAATGATCTTTTCAATTTTTTTTGCTTCCTCACATCCTCTTCTACTTCCTTCCTGCCTTTAGGATTTCAAATATGTAATGTCCTGTTACTGCTATGTGTTTATGACCGTATATTTTTCTCTTTCCGGCTTGTTTTTTTTTTTTTTTTTTCATTTCTAATTTTAAATATTATTTAAAATGTTTTGAAAATTGTTTCCTTTTGAATGAAATATTTATTAAGCTTTTACAAATTGATTACATTTACTATACATTAATTTTTTTTTATTTGTTCTGAATTATTGCATACTTAAACATATTTGAAGTATAATCCGTTACTATTGAATACTATTATAAAATTATAAATTATGTATAATCCCCCTATCAATATAAATTACAGATTCTATCATCATTCAAGGTATGATCGAACCTATAATTACATTTTGATATGTTCCCGAATAGATTAATGGACATTGTTATTATGAACTATTTAGCTGCTTGTCCTTTAAATATTTGATTAAAATAAATGAAACTATGAAGAATAGTTTGTATTTAATTAAATATTAATTCTATATTAAAGTTTACTAACTTTTTTTCATAAATTATGAGATTTTTAGTATCTTTATTTAATATTATTAATGTATTAGTATACTTAGTGGTACACCATCTCTCTAAATACATTAATTGAGATGTTGTGTGTTTAAGACAACTCTATGGCAATGTTATTCTCTGGATCTCTTGAGTTGCAGTACTAGCTTGTACTATCTTGTTTGCTTATCATTAAATGGCTTTACATTTAGTGTATCCAGTTTTCATGAGTAAACTAAATGTGAATCGAAAAGCGACAGGGAAAGCACAATTACTTCTGATATTAATTAATATGAGTAAGTTTATGAGTTTCAAAGTGATTTGACATTCTGTAATTTGTATAACTTCTATGGAGAATAACTTTTGGATTCAATTTGGTTAATATTAATGTACGTACATGTGATTATTTTTATCATTAATTGATAAATTAAACAATTATCATTATAATTCATTCTTGATTGTAATACTGTTGCTATATTACAACAGGATATTTTATTATTATTATTTCATTATTTTTCTTCTGTCCAAGCCAGTTTGTTCTGATTATACAGTAAGCACTTAAAGACAAGACCTTAAATTGAATACCTTGTATTCCTTTTCAATTGAATTTAGTTTTAGTTTTCCATTGTCTTAACAAATATCAAATTCCTTTTTTACCTTTTTTGAAATTAGTTGTAATTACTTTTAATATAGAATTACTCCTACTTTTATTACTGGCGAATATAAAATGATTTCAAAACACTATCTTATTAATGGTAATCCAGGTGCTTGTAATTTTAATGGATTAACATACTCATCAACATAATCTCAGGCTGTTTTACCTTTGTTTATTATTTATCATTAGTCGATTTATTATAAAAACTTCTTAAATTATTAAACAATATGCACTAATAAATTAATCTTCATCATTTGTCTGTGGTAGTATAATAAGGTAGGAAATGTAATTTTTTCATAATGTTTTATTAAATTAATTTATAATAAATGAAATTAAAATAAAAAATTGTATTGACAGATCCTTGAAAACGTAAGTATGTTAAGATGATAAAAAAGTGTTGTCACCATATGGATGTTTTTGTTATAATTACTAAACAAATCTGTTTCAAACAAGAATTTTCATTATATATTATCATTAAAATTTATTTATGGAAGTAACATATCATAAAACACGATTTTTTTTTTTTTTTATCATATCATTTTTTTTTCACTGGAATCAATTTGTTCTACTTATGTAGTAAGCGGTAAATTGAATTCCCAAATTGAGTCCCATGTTTTTTTTATTTTAAATTAAATTAGTTAAATCACTAATTTTTCTCCTATTCTAATTTTTCACACACAGTTTTTCTCCTGTTTTTAACAAAAATCAAATTCCTTCTTTCCTTGTTTGATAACAGACATATTTATTTACGATATACAATTATTTTTAATTCTAATCTCTTTCCGCCTTTGATAAAATGATTTCTAAAATACTTTAATTATGGCTATATTTTTTATGAATCACAGAATTATGGTTATAAATTGGAAATTATTTTTAAACTTTATTTTTGTTTCACTTTTACATATTTTCAATTTATTAGTCTAATCTTAATTTTATCTTTTTAGCCCTGAATAAAACGAAAACAGGCCTAAACTTTGGTGTTCATTAAATAATTGTATTCTATTTTAGTTAATATTATTTGGTGTTATTATAAAATATTTTAAATATTTTGTGAGGAGAGAAGATGGTTGGGGGGGGGGGTGTGGTCAAAATTATAACACAATTAGGATGATAATTTTTTTTCCGCCCACTTTGTAACGTATTATTTCACTTTTTAAAGTATTCCTAAAATATTTGTTGTCACCCTCTTATACGTTTCCACTTTTTAACAGTTTTTAGATATCTAAATACTTATAACGTATCGTCATCTTCCGGTAACTTCTCCTAAATACCTCATTATATTCGTTATGTATTTTTTTTTTAATTCTGAGTCTGGCCGTTCATGGCGCGGAGCTCACTAGGCTGCTAGATTTGTTTCGTACTGGTACGTTTATGTTTTATTCTCTTTTTTTTCCTATCTTTCTTTTACCCCTCCCTCCCCTCATTCTCTATTCTTTTCATAATTTTCCTTACTCACGTTATTAGTTATGTTCACCATATATTATTATTGTTATGTTTTCTATTCACTTCTTTTGTCTAACTTAACTTCTTAGTTTGTTTCTTTATCTAATATTATAGTTTCTTATTTCATTAGTTACATATATTTTCTTTCCATAATTTTAATTTTTTAATTATTAATAAACAAAAATATTCGTATTCCTTTGCATTATATAACTTCAAATTTTTATATTATTTCCTTAATTATGTTATTTTTACTTACTTATTATATTAACTATATGTTCATTTTATTTTGCACTTCTTTTATCACTCATTCTGTACAATTATTTACTTTATGTCATTCTGTTTATATTTTATTTTTTGTATTCATTGGTTGTTATCTTTGTTCTTAGCCCTGATGAAAACTGGAAATTTTAGCCGAAACGTTGGCACTATTAAATAGCTTATTTCAACTTATTTGTGTTATATTTTGACTGCACTCCCAACCATCTTCTCTTCATACAATTTATTCATATAATCTATCTCTCATCATCATTTTAAATAGTTTAATTTGTGTTATAAATTTATTCTGTCATTGGTTTCGCCCATAGTCAAATTACAACCATTAGCATGACTTAAAATTAATGAAAATCATAAATATCAGATACAGTGTGCGTCAGTCATGATGCAAAGGGAGCAGCATACCATTAATAGGGAAGTCAGTGGACACATCACAAACTGTCTCGGTCCTAATGGACAACTGATGGAGTTAATTATTTAACGGTAAATGGTCCCCCAGTTTTGGTGGGGCAGTGTGTGGGTTCGATAAGCGACCAGTAGCTACACAATTTAGTCAACGGCCTAATACTCCAGCTTAACTGTGGCAACTTCCCGGCCTCCTGAAGTTGCCCGAGGCCGTTATTCGTATCTCTGGTAAATCCTAGTTGTTCTAGCTAGTAACAAATGTGCTAACAGTTGTTAACAATCATGACTTCGAATAAGCATAATGAATTGTTCATAAGTTTAAAGTCATTTTATCAATTTAAGAGAAACAGATTCTAATCTGCTTTCAAGTTTTTTTTTTTTTTAAGTAGTTTATTACCTATAGGGTATACTCCGGACCTAGATTACTTAAAGAACTTGGAAAAATCAGTCTTACCTGGAGAATTCAAGAATAATTTAAGGAATTTTATTAAAAAAATTAGTGGGTTGATGAATCATTATTGATTTCCACAAAATTCAGATAATAGTGGCATAAACACAAGTATACATATGACACTTCAAACGCATTACAGTGCCCGTCGAAATGCAAAGATAAATTTAAACTTGTTTTTCTTAATTTTGTCGAGAAATTTTTTAAATTATTATTCACTACTATTAGAAATAATGAGGTGGATATTAATAATGGCCCAGAATCCTTTGAGCCACGCCCTTTCAGACCTGTCAAAGGGAAAAGGAATTAAATTGCGTAATAAGACGGAAGATGCCGGAAGCTATTCATTAAAACGGTGATTCTGGATTGAACCAACTGAATCGGTGCCACAACGTGCCTCAGATTGTAAAAATTATTTGGTGTAAAAGAAAAAAAATTGAATAATTTCATATTAGCTTTCTCAAATCAGCGTCTAAGACTTTGATAATTGATATAGATCAAAGTATGCAACATTGTAAGGTGTTTGTTTTTTAAGAATGTGTATCATTTAGTTCAGTTTTATGTTTTTTCTTAGATTCCCACATGTTCAAGTTTTAGGTAAGTAATAAATAAATTAGTTTATTATTTCTTTGCTATTTATCTTTTCATTGCTTTATAATATTTATTTTTTATTTATTTATGAGTTTTCAATTTTAATTTTTTAAAATTTATTTTATGATATTTTATACATATTTTCACGAATATATATATAAATTTAAATTGGAATCAAAACAAATATGCCTAAGGATATACTATACGAATCAAACATACAGTAAAATATTGAATTGTATTCTGGATATTGAGTATTAAAAAAATGGGGTCATCCGTAGTCCAGGTGGTTAGACGCAGATTTTCCCAACCTGGGGCGTTGACTTTTTTCATTGAATAGTGGTCCCACAAAATGAAAACCTTGACCCCAACCATGGTTAGGCAGTATAGAATTTCAATGTCTTCGGCCGACGAAAAAAAAAATTAATTAGTTTTAAAAAAGTTACACTAACTGTAATGGCCAGTAACATTTACAAAACTTTGTTACTTAAGATCATCCGTAATGTTTGCTGTTACATTATAAAAAAAAAAAAAAGTAAAATAATGCTATCACAAAAATCGACTCAAAGTTTTTGATCTGTCTGCCGAAAATTTCAATTGTGTAGGTTTGTTAGAAGGTTATGCTGGCCCTCAAATTAGTTGTTCGAAGTCAGAAACTGTAAACATTGTTTTCGTAACAAGTTGTAAGTTAAATAATGTATCATTTTAATTAAATAAATTTTATTTACTTATATGTATTACCATTAATTGATTAGTTGAGTTAATAGTATAAAGAAGAGGGATTAAAATAATTAAGGAAACGCTAATATTTTTTAAGAAGTACAATTTTCTTTATACTACTTTTTTAAATAATAAATATATTAGAATTAGTCCAATATTATTACATTTTATTAACATAATTGCATTGTTTATCAAATTTTCTATATCAAATTTTGAAAAGTTATTATTTAAAAATTGCTAACGGAGTATCTCACGTAGGTAAGTTAATTTTGTATTGAAAATGTTAATTTCCATCAGCTATTTGTCAGGATAAAATTAAAATTTTGAAATAAACTGAATAAGTTTTTGGTGTAAAATTTTAATTCTTTAAAGTTTACTTTTTTATTGAAGAGCATGTATTCACTTTGGCTAGAAAACTGCTCAATTTTACTTTGCACATCTAAGATATTTAATGATATTAATTAAACCATTTTTATAGCCATTTAGACCATTCCTCTAAAAATTGGTCATCTTCTGTAATAAAAACCTCTGATGTTTTAAGTGATCATTCTGCCTTTGAGTTTTTAAACAGCACTCTGTACACTCTTTAAACTGTGATATCTCATTTTATTTCGTTCTATCACTTTGAAAGTGTAACCAATTCTATAATTCATTATAATTAGTAGCGTAGCTCAGCAATATATTTCTAATTCAAGAACTTTTGGCAGTTAAATGAAAAAGTGTGATCTTTTTTCTGGTTTCCTGCGAAGAACGTTAGCTGTTAAACCCGCATTACTGTATAGTCTTGTTGAAAGTATCATCGTGCAATGTCGGCGCTTCGACAGAAGATTAGTCCTGCAGGCATAAGGACTCCATAGGTTTTATTAATATTTTCAAATTATATGACCGTACTCTGACTCATCATCAATAACATCTCCTTTAACTAACTCACATACCTTACGGTATCAGAGCAGCCTGGATCTATTTCTTAAATTGATACAGACTTCTTGAGTTCACTAAGATTGATTCTTCTGTCCTGCCTAATCCGATATGAAGTCCTTCCGCATGGTCATTTCCCCTCAGACTTTGTCTCCCAAATAATTTTAAGGAGTATATTGATCGGCATTCTTAGCACATGGACAAACCAAATCATATTTTACTTAATCATCATCATATTTTACTTATTTAATCATATTACATATTTTCTATGTATATTTTCTATAAGCGGTTTCTGCCCTTTTTCATCTCTAATTCTTATATTTCTCACTCAATCAAATGTTGTTTTACAGAGAGCTTTCCTCAAATATTTCATTTTTTTGTCTGATATACGGCTTTCGAACTTTTTAAATACTAAACCAACATTTAGCTGCATTGTTCAGCGTGGGTACACTGGTCTGTGTAAAATCTATGATATTTCTTTCTTAAAATTTGACAATGTGTTACGATTCTGTGTAAAACAAAAAGTATTATTAAATTTAAACAATAAATGTTGTACTGAATTTAAAATTAAAATTTATAAAATCCAATAACTGGACTTAGTCTAAACATTGTATCAAATTTGTTGCTTTTAATTTTGTTTTTTAAAATTACAGCCCTCCGATTCCTGCTTGCCGAATGTGAATTGAGGTACTTATTAGCATCTGCGAAACAACCAAAGAACTTTTTTTAGTGCGAAAACGGCTCTAGATATTCTGATTAAAATTGTCAAACTTCTTATTTTTTTTCCTTAAATTTCTAATATTACGACAGGCCTGATTCATTTTATAAAATAATTATATAATTTATTAACAACTATTACCATTTTGGTAGGCCATAAACATAAAGCCCATAATGGCTTTACGTAAATTAAAAACCATTTCTGAATTAATTTTTGATTGAATATTTTTAAACGTTGACTTTTGATTTTTGTTTACGTAACCGAGTTTGGTTACTCAGGGGAAAAACTGTAGTGGCAGGGATGTTTCACATGACAAGAACAAGTTGTGAACTGATGGCTTCAACTCCATCCCATAGAGACACCGTAAATCAAACAACTTCTCCACTGATTCAGGCGACAGATGTTCTCCTGCCGTGCCTACTTCCTACTGTTCTTTTCACGCGTTGTCTACTTCTAATGATCATACAGTCATTACAGTAATCTCGAATTTTAGAAAAGTGGTGCACGGTTTCCATCAAAAAATGGAGAAAATTCAATATTTTGAGTATTATGCATTCATAGGTTTGGAATTTTTATGTGATAAAAAAAATTAAAATTTTTACTTAAATAATAAATATCATAAATATGTAATAAAATCTAAACACTTTCATGTCCAGTGACACCGATATATTGTAACATATCATATATAACATATATAAGTTGTAATATATAATATATAACTTGCAAACCAAATTTAATCGCTGATTGCATGACGTAGGTTTCATGCTCAAGACATACTCTAAGAGCTGGTGGCAACACGTTGGTGTCATATGTCGCCAAATATTTTTTTTAATCTCTTGGAGGATCTATGTTAAAGCCCGAATTTGACATTCTGAATTCAGGTTTTTATAAAAATAAAAAAAAATAAAAAAGATTTCAATGTAAAGTTACATTGAACCTATTCGGACTGCTTAGTGTTAATATTAGAGAAACGTAATATACGATATATTTAATAATAGAAATTTCAAAAACGGGTAAAATCCATTATAAGGTGCTCGAAAATAAAATACCCTATACAACGCTTTATTTGTTAAAAGATTGTTTTAAAAAATAAAAACATTCTTTTAACAAATTATAATGTTATTTTAATTTACCATTCACATCTTTTCTATCAATCAATTTGCAAATGAATACATATTTTAGCTTTCAAATACAAAGGATCATCGCAAAATCGATCTGTATAGACCGGACGATCGTTCCAAGGGTATACGGTGCTCAAAAAGGATAATTTTTCTCAAATAGACTATAGAGGAATATGTAAAACCAGTGAAATATGCAAAATATAATAAGAAATATAACAATATTATACAAAATTGTAAAAATGATAAAATATGTAAAATTAAACAGTAAATACGGACTTGAATATGTATTTATTTGGAAAGTTTACAAAACCTGTAAAATATTTTAAAATATGTGAAATAAAATTATCTATATAAGTTAATTATCCTAACGATATAGAAAATGTAGAAGTGGTTGATCAGGAGTTGGATGAGAGATCTCATTCCGTTACCTGAGGTAAATTAGGTTTATCTTCAGCCTAACATATCATTATTTCTTTTCTTATAATAATCATGTCTTAAAAATTAAAATCTTAAATGATGTCAATAACAGTGGTTCCCAAATATCAGACTGATCAGATCTCTTCGACACATGTGGCACAATCAGCTCAGTCAATTGCTCTTCAAACCAACCTCAATTGACTACCGATCACTTAATGTCTGTCGCTGACATTCTGTTAATTAACCTATTCTCTAAAATCTCAGCCTTCTAATTACATTCGAAATTTAGTTATATATATATATATATATATATATATATATACACATAATATCGAGAATTCATGTAACGCTATACAATTAAAAAAAGAATGAAATCATTAAGCTGAAATAATTTTAGTCTTAAACAGAGTGACGCTCCTTTAATTGATTAAATAGCATGGCGAAAGTAAATGACATGCAACTTTTGAGATCAATTCGAGTTTGAGCAAAATGCTACTTTGTTTCTCTATGTAACACTATAATGCCAACATATATAATATTCTGGTATATGAAATAGAAGTTTTTGAATTTTTCAAAACTGCTCTTTTGAAAAATTTACATCATGTAGCTCTCTATGCTCTTGCCACGACCCATAATTTATTACTGAATGTCTCAGAATTAAATGATTTTGGTCGTATGCCCCATTAAGAAAAAAACGTTGAACGAAAAATTCTTCCATAAAACATTAGAATTTTAAAAAAAGCATCACTGGCTACTTCATCATCAAAGCTACCATAATTACTGTTTGAAGATCCCAGGATTGCTTATGTTTATTGTAAAAATAATATTGAAATTTTAATAATATGATACAACAATATTATGGTTTATCATAAAAACTGTGAAAAATTCAACATTAGTTTGGATTATACCCTGATTAAAGATGAAAGAAAAAGATGTAACTAGATAAATTATAAAGTGTATGAAAATTAAACATTATTTTTTTCGGATTGTAATATTAATCGTAAGCTCAGTTTTTCACCACTCAAGATTATTTTATTATTATAATTTTTTTTAACGCCTAATAGTTTGAAGGGGAATATGTTTGATATGATATAACGGGCGTTTCTATGGCTTAAAATTATCCACCTTTGGGAAAAATAATACAAAATTGTGATAGTTCGATATTTTACGATAGTATTGTACTCAGCGTTGTATAGATGATAACAGTTGTATGAATTAAAAAATTATTTTTTTTTTTTGTCCAAATATTTTTAAAACTGTTGGAATCCATACTAAATAGACATTCAAAATTACACATTTTTGCCAACTGGTCATTTCTGTCATACCGAAATTGTTATTATATCGGTTTCCAATCTATTCTGACCAGATTGGGAAGGTCGAGATTCATTCTATTGAGCCACCACAAAATGTATGCCCACACACCCATACCAAATTCGAAGTGGCGCACAGTGGTCAAAACTACAAATTTTAAAAGAATGAAATTATATTATAGCCGTATTAAATGTTTTTAGAGTTCCTGAAGTCGTGATAAATATCTTTCGAAGCTAGAAAAAAGATACAAACACTTATAAGGTAACGAAGATAAGTAACATATCAATATTTAACTAAGGGGTGGCTAATATGATTTAAAATATTCAAAAATTTATATAAAAATGAACAATATAAATTAAAGAAAAAAAAAGTGAACAAGAGTAAAATCAGGAAGAAAATAATAAACCAATTATAAATTTCATTAAAATAATTTTATTACTAACTGAGTTTTCAATTTGATCACACCTGCATTATTAATTTGCCCATCTTGAACTTATGGACTGCCCTATATTATCGTTTAATAATATTTTACTCCTCTTTATTACTTTCTTTGGAAGTACACACATTGTTCAAGTAATAATCATATTTCAGTGAGGACAAAAGCGACTAATTCTATTTAAATTTCCTAGGTAAACCGAGAAACTACCGCCGGATCCCTACAACTCCTAGAAAAGTATACATTGTGTAATTTTATACTATCTAGTGCCGCGGAAGAGACAGAAGAAGTGCTATGGAGTGGGGATTGTAGGTGCCAGGAATTAGAGAGACCTTGCATCCATTTAATAAAACTGCTCCAGTTCGGCACGTAGTTGGCTCTTAATGAAAATTCCCCCTTCCTGGACCCACCCACTCCCAACAATGTCCTGTCTGGAAGGTCCTTATTGGTTCTCTTGGACTCTTCTCAAGTAATGTCCAGATTTGTTGATATCGTTTGTTCTCAAATAAAATACTCAGTCATTCAACAGTATTACTTAGTTTCTATATGAATTTTGTATTTGAATTGAGGTAAGTATTAAAAATTAAATTATGATTTTAATCACAATGGAAGGAAATTATTAACACTACGAGAGTGCGGCAAAAAGTAATTACTGATAGTATATATTTCTAATTTAAATACATTTCTAATTATACATATAACTATATTTCTAATTTAAATCAATCATGGTTGATTTAAATTCATTTATTTTAGATTACCGTAATATAATACTCATGGAAAATAGGTCATAAAGAGGGATAAGATGTCCGAAAATTCAGATAATGGAAGAAGTTGTAAAGGTTTTATAATTCTTGGAATAAATATAATAATTGTGTTTTTCTAACTGGAATTTAGAACATAACATACGATATATTAATCCAGATATAAAATAAAAACATATTTTAGATAATAATATAAAACATTTCTTTGGGAAAACCTTTAGCGTAAGATTCTAATTCAATAACGATAATGTCTAAACCAATAAAGTGTCCAAACCAATCGTAAAAAAAAAATAAATAAAATAAAATAGAGAAAAACTAATTAAAGAAGTTAAAACAATAGTTGGCCTAAGGCATTTATTACTGTGATAATATTTTACACCAACCGTAATAATTGTCATTCGATCATTTTACATACATGAAAGAGATCAGCGGAGTCCCGAAAAAAAAATTCGTATGACCCAAACCACACGTAAACAATTTCTAAGATTCCGAAATTCCATTCCTCATATCAGTGAAAACGCGCAAGATACTATTTAAGGCCAACTGTAAACGATCTTAAAGTTAACTAACAGATCTTTATGGACAGGAGCCTAAACCTTTTGTACCATTAATTATCTTTCAATGATTGAGAAATTTCCGATTTAATTATTTTATTTTATTTAATGAGTCCTTTGAAAATAACTTTCATTCATCATTTAGGATTCCAAAAATATTTTCTCCAATTTCAATCTTTCATTAATGAATAGGATGTTAAAATTTTCTACTTTTTTCATTTTTTGGTGCTGATCATGAACTTTTTCTTTTTTTTTTTCTTTTGTATGTGGATAAAAATAAATTAAATTCGCTTCTGATATTTTGTCATAAATTGTAAGCTAACTAAAAATTCGAAAATACGCCTACAATATGTTTAAAAACCCACACAAACTCATTTTTTTAATTTTATCCTGCACTGCTTCTACCCACAGTTTTTGCAATAATTACTAGTTAACTTTTAGATCGCTTATAGTTTGTCTCAAATACTGTCTTGTGCGTTTTCTCACTGTATTTCTTTTTTGTTTTAATTAATAATGCTCAAAAATTTTGTTTGCTTTATTTTCATTTTCATCATACCATTTTCTAAAATAAAAAAATTTCTCGTCCGATAGCATCTGAATTTTTGTTGGGACTCTTCATAGTAGGTTCTTCCAAAGGAGACCATGTAAAGTTTACATAATAGCAAGTAATCTAATTACTATTAATACAGTGGATGATAATACTCCCACAGTAATATATGTTTTCTAATAATTATATCTATTTCAACAATTACACAATCCATATAACTTCTATTATTATCTGAAGTGGGTTGACGTTTCAGACATCTCCCCATCTTCATGACCCATTGTCCATGATTATTCTACTCTAAAATAAATTAATCTAAATCAACCTCAAAAATATCAGGAATCAATATTGACCGTATTTAATATAATAATTATTTTTCTTAATATAATAGAAACGTATTATTATCATTGAATTAAAATTTTTATTCATAAACCTACGGGCTGCCAAACACTATTCTGCAATTATAATTCACATATCAATGTCGAAAAGATGATGACTTACCTGGAATCTCCATAGAAACTGAAAAGACAGGAAACTACAAGTTGATCCCGATTGTTAAAACACTTACTAAACAAACGATCCAAATTTGTAATCTATTACAAAAGATCGATTTACATGACTATAATAAAGCCTATTTGGACTTAGGAGATAAACTTTGGGGTTCCACTAAAACTATGGAATTCCTTTCGTATCCAATCCTTACAGTTTTTAGCTTAAATATAATTTTAAACTTCAAAAAATAAATACAAAATATATAATTGAGAAATAAGTATAATAATAAGAATTCATATTAAACCTTACTCTCCTAATGTTAATAGAAAACATTATTATGCCCTAATGCAAAAAAAAAAAAGTATTTTTTAAATGATGATTGATTTAATAATTTATTGTATTTGAATAAAGTTTGTTTAGCTCTAGATCATTTGACATTTTATGAACACTGATTTAGTGTTGTTTTTTTTTTTAACTTAAGTTTTACCTTGAAAATAATGCCCCTTAAAAAGGAACTCACTGCAGTCTATTGCAGATGTCTGCATTCCTCGGAACTCCTCAGTTGCATTCGACCCCTGCAAGTTATGCACCGACACGAAGGAGAAATAATGCAACCGTTCGTGGCTCTGCATTAGTCCTGAGTGGTTCGCCACTCGTCTCGTGGGAAAATTGACATCGGAGCTCTGTCTTGGCGTTTTAAGCTTTTGCCTTCACTGCAGAAGGAACAATGGATTCTAAGTCTTCAGCTGTCTTGGCTGGTTTTGTAAAGATATACTTTCAAACCATTATTTTAAAAAAATATTTTTTATACAAAGCAATTTTTTTTTATTTATAAATTCAACATCCACCTCTAAAAAAATAAATCAAATTTACCAAGTAAATTTTAACATTTATCAAGTAATGTTAATTCTATAGCGGTAAGAATCAACTCAATTCTAAAAAAAGAAGGACAGTTTCTTACTTTCCCGCTAATATTAAAAAGAAAACATATTCGTTTTTTAACTACTACTAAACTTTGTATTTTAGTAATTCATTTTTAAGGAATGTGGGCATAATGTAATGTTTGTGAGTTATATATCTTTAATTTCAATTCCAGTCGATTGCCAATTACCTACCTGGCACCCTGACATAGTCGATGATCATTAAGTTTCAATTATAATGAAAATTGAATTGGTAACTGAAATAAAGATGTAGAATTGTTGTTGTCCTTAAATAAACCGCCGGCAAACTTTAATCCTCAAATGTATTTTCCAGCGATGTTACTAAAATTTAACTACCCATGAACCTTGAAAAACATTTCCACTCTATTTTTTTCATATCTTTATTGGGATTTACAAATGTACATTTATCAAAAATTTGATTTGATACAGGCGTGCAGAGAAACTACCTTTTGGTAGCACTCTATAACCTTTAAATAAATTATAACCAAATTAGTAACAAAATAATGAGATTGTTTACTCTTCTAAATGATAAAATATTAACTTAACAATCTGATATGATGAAAGATTAGTATCTCATTATCCTTAGTTTGAGAAGAGAGACTTGATGGCCATGGGGTCTGGAAGGTTGTGAGTTTGATTCCCGCCTGGGTCAGTAATATTTATTTCTTGGTAGTGACGAGAAACTAATCGTTAGTGCGTGGCGGCAACTATAGTTGGCAAAAAGGACTACTAAGCTCACCTGCTTGACTAATTTCCCCATCATATAGCAATACCAATACCAAAAGGTTTGGCAAGGGAGAAACCTCCCAAACATTTCACAAAGGATTGTATCAGCATCAAAAAACCACAAGATTATGAACAGGGGTTAGTCTAACCCTGCATTAGTACCACGCCTAAAAATATTTAAATATGTCTTTGATTTTGATGAAGTTTGTATGATTCAGAAAGAGTAAAATAGCTCAAAAAGAAAAATATTTCAGGCTATGAACTTTGCACACAATTTTGATATGCGCGGTATATCAAAACTTATTTTAGAAATTTGAGTTCTTATTACAGCGAAACGTTGAACATTTTAGAATAATCTAACTAGCTTAGATCTCCTATAATGGAAGGAGAACAATTTACAATTTCAATTTCAAATTGCATTGAAAATAATGCTCAAAAAGACACCAGGAACAAAAAAGTCGGACACTTCTGCCAGGTTATTTAAATATATTAAGTATATGAATTATTATATATAAATTGAGAAAAAGATGCCATTTAATAAACGGATGTTTTGTTTGTATGTGGTTATGTGAGATTTTATTTCATTATTATTCCTATCGTCTTTCTCTATTACTACAGCCTGGTATTTTATGTTGTATAGTGACGTTGTAAATAGAAACTAATAACAGTTGCTTTATTTTATGTTTTATTTATTTTTTCTAAAGATCAGCTGATGAAGTTACCCATAATTTTCTTTTAGTTTGTGTTTAAATATTATGGAGTTATGTGCCGTCTCTGATTGATGTGAGATGTGCAATATCTTTTCTTCGTATGTATAATATTTGGGATTTTTTATGATGCCTGAATTGACGAAACGTCGACGGGTGTGTAGGTTATAAAAAAAAATTAAACTTTATTCCTGGCATCCAGATCAACGTAAATGTATAATCTTTGCAATGCCAGTATTTTTTTTATCAGATCCTCTTACATAACTTGTTCTCTTTAAATGAGGACCTTCTTTAAACTTTTGAAGGTAATTAACCTGATAAAGCATCCCTTCCTTCAATTATTATCTTAAGAATTTCCTGCTCCAGGATGTTTTCAAACCCTTTCATATCTGCACAAAGGAACGTGCGGCCCTTTTAAGTGTACTGATTACAAGTTGATGAGAAGAGCAATCTAAGTTCTCAAAAGGAGGCCGTGAGTTCTGACCTAAGCCCTCTTAATGTGGGGGTCCATTGCAAGAAGGATAATGGTAATGGGAACCATAGAGGCTAAACTAGCGTAAAGGGGCCACGAACGTATTAAGGGGAGGGGGGCTTTGAATGGCTCGAACAGTGATAAGAAGTTGGAAGAGAGAGCATTTTGAGAGAGCCTCAATGGCTAGGCCCCTAATCAGCCGCAATCCATCTCCACGGCTCTGTCTTAATCCTCAGGATCTCGCTAATACCACACTCGGAGCATCTGTTAGGATAGCTCTCCTCCTTCATCTCCTACAGGGGTGACTCCTGTCTTGTTTAGCCTTTAATGTCCTAGTTGTACTGTCTTGTACAAATAGTTTGCAACAAATTTATTCAAATACTTTAAACATAATTTTTCTTTTTCATCCTTCATTATTTGAAGGGCTTCTCCATAAAAAAATCTACTCGAATCATCTAGCATTATTAAAAACCTGATGTGGTGAGACACGACTTTCACTTGCTCTACTGTAAGGTGAAAATTTTAAATAATAAATTTTCAATTTCCTGTTTGGTAGAAATTAGTATTTTTAGGTTTCACGAAGAGTGAATAACGAATATCAACTTTGTTTTTTGCCAAGGATACAACAGTTTAACAAAACCGTGTACGAACAGTTTAACAAAAACGTGGCTTACACAAGATTTGTTAATTTCTGGGAAAATTAAAATATACATTTTAAACTAGGTTTTGAAAAATATTAACATATATTAATCTACATAATGTTCCACTTCATAAGAAAAGGCATGGAGTTTATTGTAAAATGACACATGTGCAGCAATTCCAAAATTTGTTGTTCGTCTTTTAGATTTAACAAGTTCTGTAATTCAAAAACGAACAGTAATAACAATTTCCAAATCATTGCCTCTACAACACCTTTGCAAAATTTGAGATGTTCTGTTTGAGATGAGCTGCGTTGAGCTAACATGGTATGACACGACGTTGAAACGTATTTGAATCGAAAATTATCAAGATCGCAATACTATCCCTTATACATGAAGTGGTTCGTGGACCACGCTTTAAAAACCTCTCTCTAGGCCTTTATGAGGACTTAAAAGCTTTCTAATTCCAAAATAAATAGACATACATAAGCAAACTTTTACATTTTATCTAATTATCTAATACCTATACCAAAATTGAATAAAATCCGAGGTGGTAAGGTGAGTTGAGTTAACGTGAATTTAGGATGTAACTTCTTACAAATTAGGAAGAACTCAGCTGAAGACTGAGGACTTCATATCTAAAGGCTAGTAACTATTATGAGCGTTTACCCAATCAGATTGTCTAGCAAATTAGGCAGGATCTCGAGAGAGCCTATGAAAGTAGAAATGTATTAGTAGGAGGAGAAAGTTGGAAAGAGATTAAATACATGAAGTGAGTGAGATGACGTCTAATGAATGTCTTATAGAGTGATGGAGAGAGAAGAAGGTTGGGTCTAGATATAGGTTTAAGATGTTGGGTTTGTATGAACGTTGCCCTGTCCAATGTCTTACACATGAAGTTGTATGCAAGATGTCCGTGTAAGGTTGAAAGGCATTGTAGTCCTACCTGATACCATTACTTTCAGTAGTTATAAAGTAGAAACATATGATTTCGTCTAGCGTACAAAGAAAAGGTCACTTCCTTTGACCCAAGGAGGTTAGCTAGGTCACCCTTA
Source organism: Halyomorpha halys (assembly GCF_000696795.3). Classification (NCBI taxonomy): domain Eukaryota; kingdom Metazoa; phylum Arthropoda; class Insecta; order Hemiptera; family Pentatomidae; genus Halyomorpha; species Halyomorpha halys. The sequence goes on along the minus strand of NW_027108038.1, from coordinate 455,803 downwards.
ATATTAATTCAGGAGTATTAGCGTTACAAAAGCCGTACACAAACACCATATCGGCATATTCACCATTGAAAGCATAATGATGAGTACTCTGCGAAAGCCTCTCACAAACTGATAAATGTTATTGACAGTTTCCAATGCCAATTCCAAATATAGTATTAATCCTAATTAATAATTAATATATAGTATTAATCCTTATGTTGCCAATAGATTTTATACAGTTAGGAATAAAAGGGCACATTAATATTCTATCAAATCCATCTCGTAAACAAAGGGTTTGTGGACATACCTTCACTTTGAACAACATTTCATATGAATCTTAATGTTTAAATTTAATTAAAGTAGTCAGATAAATAAATAGGTTTTATTTATTCCATATAACGTAAATAATTCTTGATAATGAAAATCTTTAGTTGTGAATATCTCTAAACAAATCGTTTGCGGACATACCTGCAGAAGAATTTTTTTTCTTGTTTTGAGGCTCTTAGTTCATATTTTCAGTTGTGCCACTTAACCCTTAAACACTCTGCATATGTACTAATGTGCAAGTAGAAAAAAAAAAAAAATTTACTACTAGTAGCCCTGATGAAGGCTAGGAATTCTGACCGAAACGTTGGCACTATTAATCTATTAAATAAGGTTTTACAACTTATTGGTGTTATTTTTTTACCGCATCCCCAACCATCTTCTTTTCGTATGTATTTGTATTTATGAATTCAATAATGGTTCAAGGGCTGCAAACTATCTCCCGAAGCGCCTCGTGGGCCACGCGTTATAGCCCTCTCTCCCGCCTCCTGCACAGACTGTTGAGTGATCGGGTAAGAACCCTTTTAGCCGAGTGGATGGGGTAATAGGCTTCATCAAGCGCTACGATTAGGGCATTAGGCATAACGACCCTGCGATTAAATCGGAGCCCTGCCAACCTGGATGACAGATACCTGCCTATAGTCCTCTCTCCACCACCTGTACCACCCCGTTCCGGGTACCTACATCGCATCGTTGGTTTAATACTGACTTCTAACCAAAGAAAGTATCTTTTTATTTTAGTTATTTGACCTATTTTATAGATTACACCGTTGGAAAAGGTTACTTTGGGACAGCTCTGCTTATAGACAGAGTATATAGCGACCTCAATGGAGAAGGTTAATCCAATCTACAATAGTATTTTTGGAATAGATCCAATTAAAATTAAAACCTAGACTTTTTTTTTTTATTTTAACATTTCTTAAATTTGTATTACTAATCACCTCCACAGAATGATATTAATATTTGATTTTTTGGCATCGTTATCTCTGTTCTGCTTGAATGTCGAGTAAAACTGGTTTTTCTGTGTTTTTACGGCAATAATTGTTAAGTGTCATTCATTTCTGATCTGTTGGAACCTAACAAGAGTCCACTTTTCTTTACTGGATTATTGCGCGTTTCTTTGTTCTTTTTTAAACAATAGTGAGATTTAAAATACTATTCTGAAAAGAACATGGGCCTTTAGAGTCGCTGGGCTTGGTGACGACCGAAGGTAGTACTACAAGAGCCGAGAAGAAAAATATGCAGTTATCTCACCCCAATTTTTGATTACTTTAATGAAAACTATGAATTATTACTAATCAAAACTGATGAGTCTGCCAAGTATAGGTAGAGTGAATAAAAGTGGCTTAAAAAACATTAACTTTTCATTCGGAGCTCTCTATCTTGAACACTACCAACAGCACTAGAAAACCTAAGAGAACATTATTTAAAGAAGAGTAAATTTCCTGAAATATTAGACCTAAAGAGAGCTATTTACGTTCATTAGTTCTCAAGATACAGCTTTTTTAGAAAGCAACATTTCTTAAAAATTTACTAAAAGACTGGTGGTTAGTTAATTTATTTTGAGAAATTTATATCTCAGGAACTATGTGACGTACAGATGTCTATTAACAATAAAATTAAAACTAGTTTGATATACTATAAAGTAGTTTATGACCTTTACCTTTGTAGGAATAGTAGTTTTCATTATATTTGCTAAAAAAAAATTGATTTATAGTTGTTCGTACAAATTTTCATTGGCTAAATTTGTATTCATATGTGGATATTATAAAACTACTACCCCTATGAATATAAGTCTCATAAATTACTTTATAGTAAGTTAAATTTCCTTTATTTTGAGTGTTGGTAGGCGTGCGTCTTATGGGTCTAGCTGGCCATTCAGAAATATATTTTGAATAACTAATAATAAAAAATAATAATCTCACTTACCCGTTTAAAAAAGTGAAGCCCGGAATAGTACAACCTTTAACTAGTTAAGTCAGTTAAGAATCATAAATTCATTCATTCCGTTTTCAAAATCAATTATATAGTTGAAGGTGTAATTATTTACTATTAACACATTTAGTAAATTGACAGGTATTGTTTGATAAGTTTTATTTTTTATTTCATTTAATATAAATCATCATATTTCCTAAATGTACTAATTATATGCATTCTTACTATATGACGTTAGTTAATAATTAAAAATAAAATGCACAATTCATACTATTAACTTTAAGGGAAATAATATTATTACCTCCAATGTTCACGGATCTGTAATTTTAGGTCATTTAATTTGTGTATTCATTTATTTTAAATTTAATTTTTATGAAAACTGAACTATTATTAGTAATATTACTATTAATTAAGAATTTCATGTTTTATCAGTACGATTTGTGAAACTGAAAATTTCTCCATCGTTGAATAGTGAGAAAGATATAATAATTTTTCAGACTCGGCTCATTTCGTTACGGCTATTATTGAGTGGTTGTATGCCTCTGTATGTAAATCCATGATGCGTATTAAGAATTTTGTCAATTGAATATTGTAACCATTCCTTTGAAGTTAGAATTTAAATTCGTATTCATTGGACTCATCGATACAGAACTATTCATAAAAAATATTAGTCTAAATTTATTTCAAGTCATCTATTTTTCTTAAAAAAAAATAAAAATAAATATGATAAGGATGTCAAAATCATAAGGAAAAATGTAAATGGGAATAACATATATATAAATAAACTAAAGTAAAGTTTTGTGTGCTTCTTAACCTTATTGGAGATTAAAAAAAGTTGGTATAATTTTCTTTAAATAGATTGACATCAAAAGACTTATGGGATAAAAAAAAAATTAAAATAAAGCTTATAGGAATAAATAGATAACTAAGAATGGTAAGGAAAGACCTACGTTTTTTTGTTTTTTTTTTAATATTTATTTATTGCTATTTACAACTGTACATTATAATACATTTAGTAAATCTGATCTAAGTTAAATTGGAATGTTACAGGCATGTAGAGAAACTACCCATTGGTACGTTTTTTGTTTGTTTGTTTGTTTGGTTGTTTAGTGGCGCCAAACTTCATTGGTCATCAACGCCATTTATATTTTATTTAATTTTGCTAATATTCGTTAAATTTTATTTATTTTCAATTTTTTTTTT
>NW_027108038.1:449095-452142 GCF_000696795.3 Halyomorpha halys | reverse complement strand
TTGCAATACTGGCAGTTCGGAGGGGTTTCTTTTGATATAAGGTACGTTTTTAAAATTTAATTTTATGAATTGGCTGTCATACATATAAATACTCTGTCTAAAAGTAGCTTAGACTCAGGGTGCCTATCAACTTTAGGAAGAAGGGATCGATCCCATGGGACTGAAGTAAAGGGATGAAAAAATATCCCCGGCTCTAAGGGTATTATGAAGTCCCTAACCCGACCCAACAAAGGGCTATCAACCCTGGGTTTTTCATACTGTTAAATACACAGGCCGCACTTTCACTGCACCCTACACTCTTCTCCACCATCCCTTCTACAGGATTTTAGTGGATAGATTGGATTAAGGGATTTATAGAAGTTGCCTCAATCCTTTTGCATGGATTTCTGGAAAAAAGAAATGATATTTGCTGTATGCTTTCATTTTTGTGACAGTTTTTTGAAATAATTTTTTGTTCCTCTCTTTCCGAATCAGATCTGAATCCTTGTCCGGACAATAATTAGGAACGTAAAAATATGTTTTCAATATTAGAATCGGTGAGTATTTTGTTATTTTTATATCTACTATCAAACGTATTATACAAAGATAACTATCACACGTTCTAAACAGAACTACCCTCTTTCGCTCATCATCATAAATAACGGCAACGTGAAAATTATTCAATGATGATAACCAGTTTATATCGCATTTCTTGCCTGCAAATTACTAAACACTGGATATATACTCACTTCACATAAAAACAAAGAATATCTTATTACATTTTCTATCTAGCTTTGTTTCCACCAAGAAGTGGTATAGTTATGAGAGACAATGAAAAAAACTAACTTATTTTAGAAAGCAATATGAAAGACGTAGGTTACAAGAGAAGTAATATATGCACAAGTGCGTATAAACAACAAGGATTCCTGTCAAAGAGGAAAAGTCCTTTACTGCCTTCTTAGGAGTTTCTTACTTTTTCTTATTTTGTTTTTCCTCGTTCTAGTTTTTTTTTTTTGTTTTTTGTTTTTCGTACTTGAGGCTTTTATGAAAGGACTGTCTACAGCTAATATTTGCTCCGCCTTCGCTTTTACCATCCCTCGCCAGGGGGCGCCTTCGCTGTATAACGAACGGAACTCTCCAAGATGACAATATATCCTCGGGCTGAGTGTTGTTCTTTCCCTTTCCCGCTACAGCTTTTCTTCTTATTCGATGATGACCAAAGAATGTTATAGGTGAACAAGTATTTTTATTTGTTTTATGAAGGTTAACAAAGGTACGAGAAAAAATCGAAACAGAAATGTATTTTTACAAACTATTTAATGTTTAATCATATTATGTTTTAAATACAAAAATCATATCTGAAGGGGATGGTCAGGGCTACAGGCAAGAATAAAAAAATGTGCTTTTTAGTTTTTGAGCATTTCTGCCCATCTCCTTCAGATATAATTTTTGTATTTAATTCATATACTTACAAACGAATGACCTAGAATCCTCACACAGGATTGAAAAGACAGGAAACTGCAATCGATTTCGACTATTACAGCACTTACAGGACAAACAGTCTAAACTTCCAATTCATTGCAAAAAACTAATCTACATGACAATAATAAGGCCTATCTGGACATATGAAGTTGAGCTTTGAGACTCCACTAAACCTTCGAATTCCTCTCGTCTTCAATCCTTACAATACAAAATCCTTCGTAAAATCCTCAATGCTTCTTACTTTGTCACAAATAAAATCATACATAAAGACCTTAATGATCCCTATGTAACCGATCTAATCCTAACCAGATATCATTCCTTCCATTATAAATTCCCTAACCACCCAAACCAAGTTTCTAACCTCGCATCATCTTCCATTCCTTACAATCCTCCGAGGCACCTAAAAAGAGATGGCCACGATACCTGCTAGTGTCACTCCATTATAACTGAGATCAATTTACTGAATGTATTAATATGTACAGTTATAAATTTCAATAAATATATTAAATTTAAAAAAATCATATACTTAATTTTATAGTTCATTTTTCTTATCTCTTATTAATTCATTTTAATTATCTCTTACAATTGTATTACATTTCAACTCCCAGTTTTACTTTAATTATATTTATATTTTTATTACTTTACTGATATATAGTGAAAGGTATTTAAAAAAAAAATTATAAAACTTGATTGTATTTTTATGACGATTAATCTGTTGAATTTTATGTTAATATATAAGTAGTGTACAATCTAAGCTATGAATTTATTTCCTAAAAACAATATTCCTGTCAAAATGCTTTTACATACTTTACTACTTGAAGTATTTTACTTGAATATATCATAAAGTTTTACATTTTGTATTTAATTAGTTTGTTAACAACGTTAAGTATATTAGTAACAATTTAAAAATAGAATACAACAAAAAATATAATTAAATAAACAATGAAAATATTGTGCAACAAATTCATAGATATATTCTAATTCTAGATCATAAAAGTATAAAAATAATTAAATAATAAATTAACTTATACAAATAAATAATTATAGCATTAAAAAAAAGTATGAAAGTATTTATATAAAATTATTCATTATTCTTATATAAGTCTTCTTGTTACAGACTTAAACATTATAATGTTATAGTATATTAGCAGCAAGAACAATAGTAATAATTATATAAAAATAGAAATTAAAAAATTAAACATGACATTGCTACTGAATCTACTGATATATACTACATGATCCGATAATTGGGATTTAGAAAGTATTTTAATCCAAACAAAGAGACTGATTTAAGATTTCTAATTTTCTCAGAAATAATTAATAATAATTTTTATAAACTATTTAGAGGAAGTACACACAGATTACAGGTTCTTATCCTGATGCGACAGTTAATTGTTAAAATCTTTGGTAAAAAAAAATTTAATTGGCGTCTAGAACTTTCTAATTCCAAAAAGGTTTGTTATTTCAATCTTTTGCCTATTTTTCTCGAACATTTTTTTTTTTTTTTTTTGATAGATAGATTTATTTATTGATAGATATTACAATCTGCCACACAGTTGTGGGCAATAGGTAATATTGATAAATGA
>NW_027108038.1:418893-440640 GCF_000696795.3 Halyomorpha halys | reverse complement strand
AAATAAGTGACAACTCACCTATATTTTAGCTCTCATGTGAGCAGTATCACTTATTGTTTCACTGACACTGTTTTTTCACTACTGTTTTTATGTTAGTTCACTGAAAAATAGATTATTGTGGGACACGAAGTATCATATGTTCATTTGCTAACTAGCGCATGCGCCCCGAACATTGACAATTGAAATGTTAAATTATGATAAATTAAGTTATTTTGAGCAATTATAACAAATAAAGTATGAATTGTAGTGTATAACGATGATTTGTCCTTTAGTCCTTTGCTTTGTAATAAAAAAAATTCTGAGGACCAATTCGCTAAATTATTGAAAATAATGTAAGCCCCTTTAGAGTGTCGAATTTTCATTATAACGAAATAAATATTCCGAGAAGAAAGTTCAGATTGATCAAATACACAATTAACTTCATTTACCTGTAATTTTATATTTTTTTACAGTAATATAAGTATCTATCTTCAGCTACTAAACATTCAGTGTTTTATATTTGTTTTCTTTTGTGGTTAGTAATCATTGCTTACAGCTATAACAAAATTAAAATGGCACATTAGTACACAAATTTGCCATGTCCGTTCCTTACTACTTCTAGATAACTCAAAGAAGTTTTGATATGTACATCACTTCTTCAATGTAACTCTATTAATTTTTATATTTTATGATTATATATTATATAGACTTTGTAGTCATTATAAAAAAATAATGACAACACATAGAGTAACTCATAACTAACAAAAATGGACATTTGGACATTTTTGCTCTCAAGTGTTGATGTAGAAAAGGATGAATGAGGATAGCAGTCTAGATTTATAAATTAATTATTTAATGGATATCAACATTTCAACCCATAATATAGAGCAAATAAAAGGACAATAAAGATGAAAATCATATAGTTATACAATGTGAGAATGGTATAGAAGAAATTAATTACTTGTATATTCTACTTTATCCAACCAATATACTTAATAAGACACTTCTCTATCCGTGGCTAATTTCTTGACCTCATCCAGAGTAAGTCTTCTGTTCCTTGTCAGGTCCAATATGAGGTCTTCCTACTAACTTCTCGGACGTTCGTGTGGTCTTTGTCAAGAAAATTTTTTTTTTAGTGGAATTTTGTTCGATAAGCTTCTAACATTGGCGCAAATTAATATGGATATTAATTCTCTTCTATGAATATTTTCCACAGCGATCTTTTCCATGTCTCTTCTCTTATTCTTTTATTCCTCATTTGTCCAAATTTAATCATAACATAAACTTTCCTCAGGAATTTCATCGTGGGATTTACACGACTTTAATTTTTTTTAAAACTAAGCTAGATTCAGATGTCAGTATAGCGGTTAATGGAAAAGGATAAAAAATATATATTAAGGAGTTCCTTATTTCCTCGCTTCTTTCCTAAAGCCAAAATTAGCCGCAACTACATACTTAAATTTGGCCGTGTATATAGTTTAGTCACTCCTCGGTTCAGAGCTTCTTCCTAGACTTCCTCACAAGACTCCCCTACTTTCTGCAATTATGTGAATGCCAACCAGAATACCAACTTCTGAATATATAAGATATGCATTTTACAATTGACTGCTTCTAGTCCAGTCAATTCTTCTCTCTTCAAATGTTTCTTTGAATGTACCTTTCCAAATGTTCCTCAGCCTTCCTCTTGCCAATCTTCTATCGACTCTCGTTTTATACATTATTTTGGCCTTTATTCTTTTTACATGACCCAAACCTTCGTTGTCTTTTCCTGACTTTATCCCTTAGTGTTTTCCCCTCTGTTCTCCTTAACTATCTCTTTCTAATGCTTGGATTTAGTTTCTACATCTTCGGATAGATCCAGGACTCTCACCTATCGGTCAGTAAAGGGATAACCATTGTCTTATACTACTTTTTGACCTTCTTCTTAACTTTTTTCTTTCCTAGGAAACCGGCTTGGAGTAGAATGTAAGCATTTCGGAATTAATTATATAATTTTTTATTAAAGTTTCGTATTAATCTTGATTGCATTTCCTCGTTGATTATTACAGTTCAAAAATTATGATAATTAAATATTTTTTATGGGTTATTCTCAGCAGTTTGTACTGACTCAAACTCAACATTTATTATTATTTTAGAATTTCACACTTTCTTGACTATTGCCTGATATGTTCACCTATCTGAATCAAAGTCAAGGGTTAGGCTCAAATTTTAAACTATATTTAAAAACTTTCAAACGATTTTCGCTGTGCCGAGGAAAACTGCTTTCTGCCTTTCATCCAATATTTTTCTGGCAGCTTCTGACTTTCGTCTGTTGGGATGCAGAGATGGAGCTATTTTAAGATATTGCCACCGCATGCACCTTTATATGTTCACGTCTAGAAAGTTCCCGAAGTTCATGGATTAAGTCTTGGTATCATCATAAATTCTCTTCGTGCTTTTTGGTGAAGTAAGGCTATGTTCGGTTTGTTAATAAACTCAATGTGGCCTGTAATCATAAAAAAATTCCAATATATTGTTCTGCTTTTACCTGAAAGTACTTGTTTCGACACGTATCGATAATATAAAACTGAGTAAGCTTTTAATTTATATGATAATACTAGTGCTTGGTGGATAAACATGACTAGACTATTGTGCCTTATAGAGTATTCTTTACCTGCCAACGCTTTACATCCAGATGATATTTGCAGGATAGTTTCTACTGCGGTTTTACATAGACAACAACGGTCATCAACGTCTTCAGTTATACATTTGCTATAAGCGTTGGTAGCGACCTCCTGATCCTGAATGATCAAAATGAATCCTTCTGTTTTGGGAAATAAATATCCTGTCTTGAGTCGCTTGATAGACGTATATCAGTTTGATTTATGTTTCAACTTTCAATCAAAAGTTCTTCGGTTATCATTATTAAGTTTTATTTACCATCATGATCAGTATTGACAATCCATTACTAAATCCTTACTTCCTGTCCATACAAATTGTTTGGAAAGAAAAGAGTTATTAGATAAACTTCAGTTCCCGGGTGTAAAATTTAAACTACGACTAAGCCTTGAAACTATGGGGAGAAAAAAGGCGAAGCCCGTGAAATTGGAGGAAGGAGCTGGCAAGAAAAGCCTCAAATTGCTTTCGTTGTATACAAAGCAGTTCTTTCCCGTAAATAATGTTAATAACGGCTCTAGCGCTTCTTCAGAATATTCAGTAAGTCGGGGAATAGAAGCGGCACCCTTTTCCCACAATCTAAACAGCACACAATGACTTAAATTTATTTAAAGAATGTCTTTTGCCGTTGAATCTCTACTCTTCTGAATGTGAGATTAGAAATACAAATTATAGTAAATTGACTAATATAATAAAGTTGTTCAATACCCTCTTTTATGTGCTGTTGTCACACAACAGCACGATTTTATTCTCCTTATTTCTTTTTAAACCATATCACCCACTATTGTGAGCTCTTCCATTCACATTTTTTAAAAAAGTATAAAATGCTTCCTCGATCTGCAATTTATTTCCGGGAAACTTGGCAGTTAGAAAGTTTAAAACTTATGTAATCGTAACTCATATTTGAATCGAGTTGAATTGTAGTGTCTTTGTGTCTAAAAATTATTCTCCACTCCTCTCTCATTTTTTAAGTTTTTAATCTTACTATAACAATTACATCACACGTTATCGAATTTTATTTAAGAACGTTAGCTAAGAATGACATATTAATTAATAGAGAATGAAAAATAGTTTTATGTTTGGACAAACGTTTTAATTAATTGGAGACAATGAATCAATATAATTTGAGGTGGTCCATTTATAATAGCTGAGGTAGGAACTGCAGCGGCGCCGGTTAGAATCTAACCCACCATGGTTAGAATAGAGGGGTACTCTGTAGACACCCCTCCCACTCTTGCCCCCGTATATCAGAAATGAACAGGAAGAGGTCATTAAAAAAAATAAAACAAAAGGATAAGTAAACCATAAAATCTAGAAAAATGAAAACATGCTGTTAATATGTTGAATTGTTTGTTAATATTTTTTACCTGCAACTAGTAGTTATCATATTCATCATCACTTAATATCAACATTATTGTCATACAATACAGTATTATTTACATTAAAATTTCATGAAGTTGGAAACAAATTTCATAAAGATCATTGCAATGATTTTTAAAATCAGTCATAAAAGAGCCGGTTATGACAAAAATTTGAATTCATTAAAAAAACAACATAATTACTATTTTTTTACCAAACACCTTATTTATTAAAAAATGATGAAGCTTAAGTTTTTTAGTAGTTTTTTTTTAACATTAAATGTTTTTTAATAAAAACATTAATATCTTTCTATCCTTATCCCTCAACTCTTTTTATTTTTTACCTACGTTTCGGCCCTCAGGCTATCAAAGAGATACCTAAAATATTCAGTTTGAGTGGTTAGGAAGCTTATAATGGAAAGAGTGATATCTGGTTCGGGCTAGGTCGGTTATATAGGGAATAGTAAGGTCTTTATGTATGTTTATGTATTTTGTTTGTGACAAAGTAAGGAGCATTGAGGATTTTAGAAAGGATTTCGGATTGTAAGGATTGGATACGAAAGGAATTCCAAGGTTTAGTGGAGCCATAAAGCTCAACTCGGTTTGTCCAGATAGGCCTTATTCCATTTGTCTAGTAAGTGCTGTAATGGTCGCAATCTACTTGCAGTTTCCAGTTTTTTCAGTCTCAATTTATCTTAATCCTCCAATTACACCAATCTTTGAGGGCTGTGATATAGGATTGGAGAATTTGGGACAGAATTAATGGGTTATAATTAATTGCGAGCACACATGTGTCATCGGCATATGTGGTGAGGATAGTGTAAGGATTGGTTGGAATGTCAGCTGTATAGACGGTGTAGAGGATGGGACCGAGGATATTACCTTGAGAAACACCAGCGGATTGAAAATAGAGGGATTAATAGGAACCACTGTGGTTTACTTGGAATAATCTATCAATGAGAAAACATGTAGGAGATAGGGATTTACAGAGTTTGTATTTTCAAAAAATTCCTTCACCCAATTTGACCCGGGACTCTGTTATCAAACATTTTAGTACTTACTATATTTGAACTTTCTATTAATTTCATAAACAAATTTCTATTTTATAATACTGAAATAATATAATTTAAAAACTTTTTTCTATCTACATACATATACATTTGTAAAAAAAAAAATTTATATTGTAAAAATAAATTACTCCAAAGAATTTCTTTTTACTGTTTTAATTTTTTTTTTCGTACCCTACAATGGAATAAAATATTGGTTAACTTGTACAAATATCCATACGAGAAATTAAATATAATTAGTGCTCACCCCATCTTCTACCCTCAGGTATTCTGCTGTTTTTTTCTTTTAGTTTTTAACTGGAAAGTTATATTTAAAGTTTTTAGATTTATTCCCCATGTTTTATTTTTTCCGTTTTCCCTCTTCGATATTTCGTTCACACGCTCCAGAAGACATCACTAGAGAGAAGTCAGTCATACATGCCTTTTAGTAGTTAACGAGAATAGCCACCGTTTCAGAACTGTTCCTATATTGTTATTATACTCGGTCTGTAGAGTAATACAATTGAATTACCTCAGTGTAACATTCAATCCTAGCTTAGGCCCTCATGCCATAAGCCATTACTCCTATTTATATTAGATCATTAACTTATTGTTAAATAAATATATTCGTAAAAATTAAGAAATTCTTTTGATGGGACATTCTTGCATTACAAGTGTTCATATGAAAATATAAAATTAGGAAGAATAGTTATAAAGATAAATTCCTGATTGCAAAAAGAATTTAAGTTACAATTTCAATTTTAAAAATATTTTTAACCTTTACATTTGCTCTGAGTCACTTGGTCTTTTTTTTTTGTTAATCTAACCTAAATCATGTGAATACGCTATGAGTCGATTAGTCCATTTATACAAAATTCTTATCAACTTGAGCTGCAGTGTCCTATCATTATTGACTGAGTCATATTAGTTTATTGTTTCAAATTAATTGTACAATTATATTGCCCATATATAAATTTATTAATTAGGTGCAGCTTGAACAGTTTTTGTATCAACGTCTTTCTCCCAAATTCCCCTTTGAAATGTTTTTCTTATCTGCCATTTTTTAGAGATCTATTAAGCCTAAAAATTCTTATGGACTAAAATAAACGATAATTAAATTTATTTAAAATTCATTCTGCATATCAGTTCTCGTTGAACTTATTTATACAATATTTCAAAAAAATCAGTGAAAAAACATTTTTTAAGTTTTACGTCGGAAAGTAATAGTCGAAGAGATTCGATTCGAAAATAGTTTCTTTATAATTTTATGTACTCTTTATATTAGTTATACGACCGGTTTTAGTTCTAACTAAATCACCTTCTTTCTCAGAATACATGAAAGAACCGCTTGATAACTGTTGTTTTCGGGGCAAATTCTATAGATGCAGAATGTTGAAAGCGCTGTGAGACCATCTACTGTCCATTAGCCGAACTAACAGGTTAAACTAGATATATACACGGCCAAATTACCTCTCTACCCTTAATCAATCAAAGAGCCTACTCTATTTTCCTCCGGGCCAATCAGTGACCCGAAGGTTGTAAGGAGGAAAAAGGTAACCCATCCTGGTTGATTCTGTTGTTAGTTTAAAAAAGTATGAATTAATAGATATTGTGGCAATATAAATAGTAATTATATCATTATTGGATTATTCCAAACAAAACTTCAAATCTCCCCATTTGCAAAAAATGATTAATCAACCAATGTACCCATATATGCCAAAATCAGAACTTGAAACATCAATATTACACCAAGATCAGATATAGCACATCTCACATTTACAGCCTGAAACAGACAATGTTGGATTTTTATGTATATATATTTTTGCTATATTTAAAATGTTTGTTTATTTTTTTTTTTACACTGTTTTATGTTTGGTAAAGGAAAAAAAAAAACATATTAGAGAAAGTGAGAAAATTTTAAAATTAAAAATAATGGAAAATATTCAAAGAATAATAAAAAGCTAAAAAAATAAATAAAATGTAAATCTATGTGAGGGAAAAAGAACAATAAACAAAAAAAAATTATGTGTAATTTTAGACAATAAATTTTATATATTCATTATTTTATGCTGTGACTATTTATATTAATTGCTATAAAAATTTTTTTTTATTTACTCTAATGTTAAGTATGCTGTGTGTGAGGCAACCAATGCAGTTTGGCAGCAAAGCATTTTTAGTAAAGTGTTTTTGCCCTAATGATCGACAATTAAATAAAATAATATTTTTCTAAAGACAAGGGGGAGAGACCATATTAAAATCTCTATATAATTATAAGCATTTATAAATAAATAATGTCTGGAAAAAAGGTAAAGAAAAGAAGTATATGACTTAACTTGTTCCTGTTTCTTTGCGATGGTTTCTTTCTTTTTATAATGCACATATACTTCCTTCTGTGACTTATAGTGTAATAAAACACGAGGAATACTCTCGAAGCTGTAGAAGTGTCAATTATACCCACAATAAGCTGTTATTTATATTTATTACGTTCCAAGTCTGAAGTCACATTCTGTTATTTATTTATTACTTGGAGCTGGTTTCCTCACTTATTTGTCTCCGATACCTTTATTTCAACCCCCACCTTATAATTTACAGATAAAAGAATCTGTGTCTCCAAAGTTGGAAAAGTCGAGTTGACAGTGTAAATCAAATTTCCTTTTAAAGATAAAGCATAGGACAATAGTTAAGCAATGACCCTAAGAACTACAGGAGGCATACGTAGAAAACAAAAAAGTCAATAAAACATTTACGAAAAACATTGTTAAATGTGTTTTGAGATATCCAACATCATTCAGAAGTTACATTCCCGCAAAGCTTCCGGTTATGACCTAATTACATCCCATATTCTAAAACATCTTCCTCGTGAATCTGTTCTATTCCTCACTTACATCTACAATTCTGTACGCAAATCCACATATTTTGCTTACTCATGGAAATTATCCATAGTCAAAATAATGCCCAAACCTCAAAAGGCTCCAGAATACCCATCCTCCTATCGTCCTATCTCTCTGTTTCCAATGTGGGCAAAATCCTTGTGAAAATCATCTTGAAATGCCTGTACCACATCCTTGACTCCAACTACATAGTCCCAGATCACCAGTTTAGATTCCGAACATCCCACTTCACTATCCAGCAATGCCATCGTGTAGTTGATATTGTTACGTCTCCATTGGAGCGCGGAATGTACTGCTCGGGAGTCTTTCTTGATGTAGAACAGGCTTTTAATCTAGTCTGGCACCCTGGACTGCTATACAAGATCCGTAAATTCCTAACCCCTACATACTTCCTCATTATCTATCTTATATCTCCGACAGATTACTTCGAGTGAATCACAACAGTGCTCATTTATACCTATTTTGTCAGTTTGGTGGTATACCTCAGGGTAGTATCCTTGGTCCTATCTTTTCTACAGGTTTTACATCTGACATTCCAACCCATCCTAACACTATCCTCACCACGTATGCCGATGACTCATGTCTATTGTCAGTAAACAATGATCATTTGATTACTTTGTCACAAATCAAGACATTGACCAGGACCAGATACCAACCCTTCTATGATAAACTTCCCAACCACCCAAACCCACTTGTTTATTACCTGGCTTTTCTTTCATCACCTAATAATCCTCCTAGACGTCTGAAAAGAAAATGGCCTCGAGATCTTTCCTCTAGATATGTTCTATCAGTTTTATCAATGGGTAGATTCTCAATATGTTTGTTTCATGTCACAATGTCACCTACAGCAAATTTACTTGTATATATTTTTATACAGTTGTAAATAACAATAAATATATTATTTTTAAAAATATGTGTTTTATCACACGTGAAAAGGAAACGATTTTCCTAGAAATGTTTCTAGATAATTAATTTAATGAGATAACGAATTGTGTTTTTTTGTTATAACTGTCCACCTTAACGAAGAAGTTAAGGTATTGAACATCAAAGAGCATTCAATTTTGCGTGGATTGAGCACCATATTAATTCAGCCAGGATATTTCGTAAAAAAAAAATTCTTTTTTTTTCAAATCTTGTCAAAAACTACATTCATACCAATATATTGCCTCCTTCATTCGTAGTTCTAATACCCTTTCAACCTTCAAAACCCGTATCTTCAATTACCTTCTGTCTATCCATTTCCGAAAAAATAACAATTGAATGTTGCAAACAAAGTTTATATAATTTCTGTACTTAATGTTTCAGATTTTCATTTATTCTTGTAAATATGTGTATTAGCAGAAATGGTATCTTTCCATTTATTTTTTTTAGTTTAATTATATTTGATTTTTATCATGTGTGTTAGTATTCTTATGTTTTATGATATAACATATGGTTTTGTTTTATTTGTTCTATACTTATTTTATATATTCTGTTAATTATTGTTGTTCATTTTAATCTTTTCAAATTCATTATTATATTACATTTTATGACGTTCTATAATTTCATTCTTATTTTGTATTTCACTCTAAGGCTCTAAAGCCTAATTATAACACCTGTATATTATTCTAAAGGGATCAATTATGACCATGCTTCGTGACCAGATTATATATCTATTATTATTATTATATTATATTATTATAATTATATATCCAGATTATATATATTATTAAGTTATATCGTAGTAGCCAGTTGACGGAGAATGTATTGTTCTTTTATTTAATTTATTGTAACGTTTTCGCTAGGATTCACTCTATAGGATTTTCAACTATAAATAAAATAAAAAAATTAAAATACAGGATAAAAGGACCTAAAAATTCGCAATTTGTTACATTATCAAACTATTTAGCTGCTTAGTAACCGTTTAACGAACGCCAGGAATGCGTTTTCGTGTAAGGGTGGTCTTATATTATGTAATACTAATTTTTTTTGGTTTAGGATATTCTAATTGAACGAATTAATATGTTGTGGTATTCATTTTACCTAGAATTCAATGCATTTATGTTATTACCTCCAACTCGTTAGGATATACCGTTTAGGACTTCGAGGCGAAGTTCAACTACCTACATTATTAAATTAATTTACTAATTGTTTTAGGACCATACGAAATACGTTTCCGCATTAAGTGTGATGGAAACTGATTTTTAAAAATACTTTATTTTTTTTAATTTTATTTATTTATTGATATTTACAACTGTATAAAAAAATACAACCAGTAAATTTGAACATAATGACACAATGATATGATACAGGATGTAGAGAAACTACCCCAGTAGTAGAACTCTAAAAACAGTTTACAATATAAGGTCATAAGGCCATCTTCTTTTCAGGCGCCTCGGAGGATTGCCAGGAATGGAAGAGGAAGCAAGGTTAGAAACGAGAGATGTATTTCTTATAGGCTGGGTTATATGCATCATGTTCCTGTGCAAGAGTCTGATGTCAACTATAACAAAATAACTATCATGTTATCTTCAACCTCCAATGAAATACTTTATATAACTTAACAATACACTGTGTCAATTTATTTACTAATGATCACATCGATAACTGTATCTTATTCAACTCATCTCTCACATGCTACAATGTTATATTATCATGCCGTATAATTTCATGTAATAATGTTTTCAATTTATGTTTCTTATATAATTCGTATTTAATAAGGTTTTAACACTAATATAACATTGAAATACGAAGTGTTTTCTCAGAATTTATTTACCTATTTAATAAAATTGTGAGTATTTGTTAAAATCTATTTCAGGTATAATATTCGTCCCTTATGTAAGAAAAATAATTATACTGAACCACGGTTGGTTTTCGGTACAAGGAACTTGGAATCTGATGCCAATTGTATTCGCCATTCTACCCTTCACGCAACGATGAAAAATTTGTTTTTAACTGAGAAGTTGTGACAAGATCGGAAAAGTCTCTCTGGAAAGAATTAAGTGTGCCCGTCTCCTCGGTTATTGGACTTGGATATGGATTTTCAATTTTTCATTCAACCCTCCCCTTTCTCGATGAAGGGGTTAGATTCATATAATCCTTCCAAACGAGTTTTTGATATTGCACTTTATTGGGCTTGCCTTATGTCATTCGTGGGAATCTCGTCGAGTCCGATATATCTGTTGTACGTGCTTGCATGGAAGCATTTCTGTACATGAATTTCAGATAATTGTTTTTTACTTTTTTTTTACCCACTGAGGTCAGAAACAAAAATTTAATTCAGTTAAACAGGGTGGTAGAAGTGCATTAAGGTTGTTTGCTCTACTGTTACAACACAAAAGGTAAAAAAAATCTCTATATCAATTTGATATTTTTTCTACAAGAAATTATGTTCAACTTTAATCCACATAGCGAAGCCTCGAAATCCTTTCCGATGATGTTATCCTTTACTAATGTCCCAGGTATTCCTTATATAATCTACAATACTGTTAAAATGATTCATTTATTCCTAATTCAGATCTTTTTCACACTTTCTCGCTATATGACTAACGCTCCAAAACTTCCAATTTATTGGGATGTATAAGCTTTTATATACATCAGGATTATCAGGCCAATTACAACACAAGACGCATAAGGCCTCCTTATAACTTTCAAATCATTCCCGTATCCAATCCTAACACTATAAGATTCCACTATAACATTCTTCCAAATTTGAAGAATCTTCAATGCTCCTTAAAATGCTCTAAATAAAATCATCGTTAAAGACCTGAGTATTCCGTAGATTTCAATTACAAAACTCATGTGTTAAATGCTGATATTTCCAGACTTGGAGGATGCTATCAGAAGTAATTAAAATACTGCTATTGCTGCTAAGAAAGTGTTTTTACTGTATATCTTTTTTTTTCTTATTTTGGTGCGACAGACCGTGGAGGTCCAAGGCCTCTTGCGATGTGTTAAGGAAATACATTGCACGTTTCATGACGCGGTTTTCATAGGGTGGGTTCGTCATTCCCACGCCTATTTTTGTGAGTGCCATCCATAGGCTAACGGGCCTCACAAATGCCCCGGAGGAGGTTCTGAGTGAGTATTGCTTAATTAAATGCTTTAGAAAATCGCAGATAGGGCCGGGGACCCGAACTCGCAACCTTTGGGTTGGCAAAAGCGCGTTACTACCCTGCTACCGTCACCCTCTGCAACTGTATATCTAATGGAATAAAATAAATTAAGTATCTTAAAATAAAAAATAAAAAGTGTCCTATTCCTAATAACTTATATTAAAAACAAAAACCGATTAAATTTGCTTAGGCCAAAAGGGGAAAAATATTCTTTATTATGGTTATTTAAATTGAAAAAATATATGACACAATTTTATTTACTTTTTTATGATTGGTTGGAAGATTATTGGACGTTCTCTAAAGGTGATGCATTGAAGATTTTATTCTCTTCTCTCCCTGCCCCTCATCATTTTTTCTATCTCTCCATCTGAGTGTATTGTAAGATTCACTTATGATGATTTTGCTTGAACACATTTAAAAAAAAAAAAAATGTCCTGAGCTCAGAAATATCTTGTTTCAAATGGACCTTTTTCACCTCTCTAATTCAGTTGTTTGCCTATTGGTGTAAGGAGGTTAATGCTTAATCACGTTCTTTATTTTATATATTATAATTTTAATTGTCTTCTTTAAATGCTTTACTTAAAGCGACCCACTATTAAAAAAAATGCATAGTAAATTTATAGTTCGTTAATTGACATATTAATCTATAGCATAATTCAAATTTACTCAGAATCCTGAAACAACTAATCTCTTCAGAACAAGGTTTTGGCTATCAATGATTTTAAAAAAATTAAGTGATGAAGTTATCAAGGTAATAAAATTATATAATAGAAAACAAAAGGCGTGAAATGAAATGAAACCGAATTTCCTAAAATTCTATCCCTAAATACTTATTTGCACAAATAAACAATAAAAGTAATGGCAATGAACTAATAAAAAAAATTAAAATTAGCATACATCTAGAAATAATAATAAAGACTTTTGATACATCTTTCCAATGACGCCCCACCAAACCCAAATTTTAACGCAATCCTCACATCTACTTTTCGCTCCAGCCCTCAGGCGTTTTAACATTATAGGGATTTGCTCGTTACTAAGCCTTACAACGTATACGCCCCAGTGCTATAACCTAAATTATATTTACTGGGTGCAGTTTCCTTAATTCCGCCTAGTATAGCCTTCTGAATTCTCCTGTTAATTCATCCTTTTTCGGTCCGAATATTTTACTTATTGGTATTATTGTCAAAAATCTTTATCTAGAAATAGAAATGTGATAGCTTCATTCTTACATACACATATGAGAAAGATTGGTAATCGAGTTGGTAGAGAAATAATTGATGTTCAAATGAGAATGGGGATGGATAAAGAATTCCGAAATGAGGTTGCACGGATGGTAGAGGGTTATTTATTGGAAACTTTTCTATGGGAAGGAAAATACGAGTTTGTGAGCTGGAATCTGGAGTGGGCAGAGGAACACAGTAAAAATAAACTAAAAATGGGAAGCTTTTTGAGGCTAAAGGGTCTGAAGAGATACAACCCTAGGAAGTATTACAGTAAAAAAAAAAGGCAAATCCTCTTACTCATACCAACGAAGACATGAAGTTAGTAATCCTTTAGAATTTGAAAGCAGGTTTTCTATTTCAATTGCAACACTTTCTATTCCAGTTGTAATCAATCCTGAAGTACATTAATCCATAATTATTAATTACATTCGATCTAAAAATAATTATTTTTATTTCATTAATGACTTTTGAAATGTTTTCCATAGTCATATTCCAATATTTATTTCGTCTGTTGGATAATTGAAAATTAGTGGTAATTTATAGTAGTTACGTCATTTTAACAGAAAAAATTGGTTACTTACTTCCTATTGTTTACAATTTTACTTAAATGAAATAATTATTATGATTAATATTTAAAAATAAATAAATAACATTTTTTTTATTAAAAGGAATATTTATTATCCCATAAACCAATAAAAAAAGTCATTTTTGAAATTAAAATAGGTCGTTTTATTTTAATTAAAATAAAATTTAAAATATTTAATATTTGAATCGCTGATCTAAAGAACACAATAGGCTAAATTGTTGGAGAACACAAAAAAAACAATGTAATCTTAATCGTGAAAGTTCCAGACAACATTTTAATTAACATTTGACTATGAGTCTATAATTTGACCAATTAAGACAACAAAAATCATTAGTATTTAAATTTTAATTTGCTTTATTTATAAGGTTTCTCAAATAAATCAACTTTATGGAAGTAAGGTTGATAAAATTTACAAATAAATATATAAGACTGATAATGAAATTATGACAAACCCTCCACTCATGTCGTTGTTTTGTTAATGCTTAAATAAATTAAATATAATTTCAAAATTGATGACAAAAGATCATGTTTTGTTCCTCAACATTTGATTTGTCTCTGAATCGATTTTTTTTTTCTTTTTCGGATTTGGTTTTGAAATATTGAAACACTTGAAAAATATTTAATTTATTTATCGAATGCGTTTGTTCGTTTATTTATAATTATAGGTGTTGGAGGTCTTAAATTCTAAGAATAAATCCGGAAAGAAATTATAAAGCAAAAAGTTAAAGATTTTAAGGGAATTTCTCTCCTACTCAATTCCTATACAAATTTTCAATCATCTAGCTCAATTAAGTTCTTGTGGTGAGCAAAATTTTAATAACCACAAAAAATAATTTTAAAATGGCTGGTAGAAAACTTTAAATTTTAAATATACCCAAAAAGTGATATAGTTTCATGGTAACTTTAGATTAATGGATAGCTTTTCGCATTTTTAGCAATTATGATTTCTATTTATTCTAAAGAATACCATTGGAATCATCTTTCTTTAAAAAACTCTTATGTATCTAGGTAATTGAATTAGTCTCATGATTGGTTCTGGTCAAAGATTTCATAGGTGAGGGAGGAGGGAAGAAAAATGCGAGGATCCGACAATTTGCGGTGAAAGATATTAGGCCATGACCGAAAGATATTTCTCCTCTGCTGTGAAGTGGAGAATGGAAAGGAGTTGAGTAGTTTTTGATGGCGCCGATTTCCGGAGCGGGACCTTTTGACATATCTTGCTCCGACCTTAGCTGCGACAAAACGCCACCCTAATGACTCGATTCTTATCCCAACTGCCTCTGTCGAGTGGAGATTTTTATGAATTTTCCTTATGAGGTTGTAAAAATAAAATTTATCTCTTTAGTATGTCTGTTTAATATTTTCAGGATAGCATAGCATATTCTAACATAACATTTTCACTCTTCGATATATGTTGCACTCTAGCTTATCTTCATGAAAACTCTTATTGGGGCTTCTCACTCAACCCCTCATTTATAACCCAATCTTGAATTAAGTGAAGAAAAATCGTTAAATAAAAATAATAGTGTTTTTTGATTCCTTAGTAATGTTTTAAAAAACATTGTAGCTAGTACAATGTCAGTCGATGGACAATACAATGTAATTTTTTTGAAAATATAAGTATACTTTTATTTATTGATAGATATTACAATCTGCCACACAGTTGTGGGCAATATGTAATAGTGATGAATGATCTCATACAGACTAAAATAAAATAAAATAAATAAATGAATGAAAAAAAACTCTTAAAATATATGCAAACAGAGGAATAAACAAAATGAACATAATCAAACTATGTGTATAAAAAAATAAATAAAATAACATAATGATAAAATAATATAGTCTCTAGTCACATTTACACTTCAATACAATGTGAATAAAATTAAACAAATGACACAGGACATATGTGGAAGAACACTACGAAACGGCATCTATATTTTAGTTTGTAATGAATATTTGAGTACAAGTGATCTCTCATACACAATTTTTTCAGCCTTCTTAGGGTGTTCTGGCTAGGATTGAGGTAGTTTCGTGTCTAAATTTGTTCGTCTAGGTTAAGATATAAATTTTTGTTTCTTACGTATCTAACTTTTGACGCAGTTAGTTGGTTCGAAATAACAAAGATTAGAACATTGGAATCATTTGTTATTTGTTAATCTTATTTATTTCTTCCCAGCTTCCCCTGCCTTTTGAGCAATTACAGTCTGAAGCAGCAATTCGATATTACACATGTTTAACTGGCATTGGTTGCCTTCTAAGAGCAGATTTTTTTCTTCGACTACGATTGAAGTAGGCTGGTCCAATAACAGTTTTCCATCCCTATACATTCCTTGTAATACGGGGTTTTGTTCGATACTAGTAGGATTCCTATGCTCGAAAGGGCATATGAATTCGAATTTCCTCAGTAATCAGACCCGTAGTACCTCATTGGTGGTGTAGTCCGTGATGATGCGCTAAGCAGCTTCCGTAACAACATAACCATAACATAGAGGATCGAAATCCATTCCGTAACCATGAAGCTTGGCACGAAATCCCCCATTCCATGTGAGGAATCGAGAGAGCCGGTCTACCGGTAAAGACCCACTTTCCTGACCAAACGGTGGGGAAGTACTTCCTCTATGTAGCATACCTTTGATTTGTCATCCAACGCCGATTCCACTCTTCTGTTGTGTTCTCCTGAATAGTAGTTTTCTATTTGCTAGGCCCCTTGTCAATCATCATCTAAAGATTTATCTGCAGACTTGCTGAGCTCTCTCTCTCTTCAAATAAAACTTCATAAAGTCTTCATGCAGGAGGAGTTATTAGTTAATCATAGATGGCACATCATATGCTTGGCAATACAGAAGGATAATTTTTTTCATGCAAAACATCTTATTCCGAAAATAGTTGTCCACATTGGCTAATCATCCACCCACATTTTCACCTTCACAAGAAATTTGTCTACTTCTTATAAACTACCTATAGCAAAAAAATTATTTATCGAACATATATTTGAAAGGCGGATTGAATTGTTGTGGTGAAGAGAAAGGAATTTACAGAATCGTACATTTTATAGCTTTGTACATTCCAATCGGTATCGGTGGAGGTTTCACTTTGCGAAAAAATGACTTGAATTTTACATGGAATAGAAAAAAAAGTGAAATAAATAATTCCTCAAATTTCAGGCCAACACACACACAAAAAATAAAATTAAATGTTTCAATGCTAGTATGCATGCACACATATATATATACTGTAAAAATGAAATATTTGATAAAGTCAGGATGACTGGGCCTTTGTTGATTAATAAAAAGACTTCTTTTTTTTTTTTTTTTTTTTTTAGAATATCATTTCTACCTTAGAATTCTACAATACAAATTTGAATTTTTAGGACTTTTCTATATATTTTTTGTGTGGTAAACGCTAATAAAGGAAGAATAAAACCTTAAAATATTCAAAAATTAAGTTTCATATGGAATATATAGTAGTTAAAAAGAGGAATCCTCTAAGAAGCTTAGAACACAACACAGTACAGACAATTTAATACTTAGTTAATTATAACAAAACACCGTATTTCCTGCCTCGTGTCTATTTCTTAGTTATACTAATAGAAAATTCATTTTTAAAGCTTTTATAATTTGAAAAATGGCTAAAAAAAATAGGGGAGTGAAATAATGGATAGTGCTAAATAGATAATAAATTATCTAATTATTGATCAATAATTAGATAATTTATTAATAAATTATCTAATTATTATTATTAAATAAATAATTTTATACTGAGAAAAAATGAAGAGTGGGAAATTAGAGAATAATGGAGTCAATAAAATTTTATTTACTGCTGAACCATGGATTTTTCGTCCAAGGTGTAGAACAAGATATTCCATGGAGGAACAGTGTAAGTCAGGTCTTCTAGATGGTTTTTGATGGAATTTGGATTTCAGTGAGGGCATTATTACTAGTAATATATTAATGACTAGAATTCGGTTATAGAATCGTCATTATTATTACTTATTTGTATCAATATATTTACTTAGGTATGAATGAACTTCAATTTGATGATGGTATGCCCGGTTATAAAAATGAGCATAAATAAAAGCTATAGCGGAAATATAAACAAAGTTTTGCCTATCAGGTTCGATTTATAGCCAATAAAGGTTTGGCGTAGGGGAAGAACGATACCAAGAGGGGAGTTGGGACAGGCAGGTTTATTTCCAATGTGGCACTAAAATGTTTAACCTGAAGCACATCAACTACGAGATAAAGTTTAATGTCCCAATTTATTGGCAGTACTTTCCTCCATTGACCCAGCGTAACTTTTTCTCAGCTCTTTTCTGAATTTATCGATATCGAGTTTTTAAACTTTTCTTACTGTTTCGTCGAGGCCTAACATCCCCTATTTTTTTATTTAATAGAAACATTAAACTATACGATCTTCCCTGAGGACTCGTATTCTGTTCCGAACACTGCCATTCGATCTGATACAATACTCCTAACTTCCATAAGGCCTTAAAAGAACATTGAAGCTTAATTTAATGTCCGGATATTCGAAATTTATGTTTTGTTCACACTTAAGGAAAGTATGTGATATGTATAATATAAAAAATAATTAATCTAAGAAACCATAAAAACTGTAAAATACTACCTGTTCACTGATTAATAACTTACTACATAACAATGTAATTTTACTTAATATAAATATTATATTGCTATTTATTGAACATTGCAATATTATAAATATTAGCAAATAAGTGTTTGCCTAAACATCTGGATGGTCTCAGGCCCTGGAAAAAAACCCTGGTTGTTCGTTATAAAAACTATTGACACCTGTCAATGAATAGGAACCCTTTAAGGCCTAAAAAAAAAGTTAGACTAAGTATCATCTCGAGAAAGGGGTCAGTGATCTCGCACTCTTTATGACCTATCCTTCGTGGGTGGAGCCACAAAAGCCAATCCGAAGTAAGAAAGAGAATGATGCCGCCCACTACGACTAAAAGTGATGGCCAGCTAGAGGGCCGAAGGTGGAGCACTTCAAACGGACCTTCAGGTAAACATGACTGCTTCCGATGGAAAGAAATGGAAGGGATGAAAACCAGTCATATAGCTTCTTGAACATATCACGGCGTGCATGACCACCTGCAGCTTTCTACTCACCTAGCTAAGTATTCAAATATAATGCTAAGATATTTCATGGTAAGACTTTCAAAAATAAGTAAAATGCTTCAATGTTAGTACACAAACAGAGACATATATATACATTTATGTGTATATAATTATATATATTCTGTAAAAACTAAATATTTCATAAAGTTAGGATGACTGATCCTTTGTTGATTAATAAAGAGATTTTTTTTTTAATATCATTTGTAGCAGAGTCATACAATGCAAATTTGAATTTGTAGGACTTCTCTATATATATTTATAGTGATAAACGTTTATAAAGGAAAAATAAAACCTTAAAATATTCAAAAATTAAGTTTTATCTGCAATATTTAGCAGTTAAAAAGAGGAATCCACTAAGGTATTCAAATATTATGTAAAGATATTTCAAGGCAAGACTGTCTATCTGAATCTTGTTTATGCTATTATATTATTCATGGGCACATTAAACCCCTTGAAAAGGAAATCAAAGATAAATGGCAATCTTTGTGTAACGAAAGCCCAAGGACTAAACTGAAAATTATTAAAAAGGACGTCAAGCCGTGGGGTACCTCCAGCAGCAAATACCGTAGAGAGGAGGTCATACTGACCAGGCTAAGAATAGGTCACACGAGGCTCACCCACTCCTATCTTATTTCAATAGAAACGCTTCCGACTGCCAGTATTGCAACAACAATTTGAAAATTAGCCATATTTTCTGGGAATGCCCATATTTCATATCACACCTCAATATCTTAGGATTAAAAGCAGATATTTCAAAAAAACCCGTACACGATAATAAAACAATAGAATTAGTGTTTCAGTTCGTTAAATCAAATTGTTTACTGACAAAAATATAACATTAAAATTAAATTAAACAAATGTAAGCAAAAATTAAATAAGGTATAAACGGCGTTGATGACCAATGATGTTTGGCGCCACTAAATAAAAACAAACAATGTCGATGTTAAATTTTACACTGCATGTTTTGTTTTGATATTATTTTCTCGAATGAAATTACAATATTCTATATCATTCATAATAAACTAAAGGATATGAACAAACAACTACCATCTGATTGGTTGTATTGTCCCCACTACTTGAGAAGACCTAATGGAAAGATATCATCACTCCACTCCGTCCTCCAATCACAATTTCTCGTTCAATTTATCCAGAGTCCCTGGAGACTGTGTAATTTATCGCTTAATTTCGAGGGGCTTGGCGTGGAGCCTTATATAAAACTTTATACAGGAGATCTTGGAGAGATGGATCTGCCGACATTTCGTTAACTCCCAAATGGCCGTCATTATTTTCCCAGAGATATGAACTTTTATTCGATCCCATTTCTTCCCGAAATGAAGTCTGCTAAGTATGATGCTTAATGGCCGGAATTCCTCCTCTCGGCTGAAATAGTATGGATGGCCTCTGGGGAACTTTGGATGGTCTGGAATTAATTTTATTTTTTTTACTAAATGATGTAGATTTTATCTTCATTTAATCAATCATCTTTCTTTCTTATGTTTGTAATCGAAAATAATAAAACAAAAAATATGTTTGGATTATTAAACATAAATTGTACAGATAGTTTTAATTGTTTATTACTTTAATGAAAACTACATACAGTTAAGTTGAGGACTGTGCCAACCATAGTTATGTAAAATATGGCGGCTATGTCATTAAAAAGTAAATATTGCAGTATTTAAGGTACCCACTCCCTGAAGTTTATTTTATGCGTTGGGGCGTATTAACTGTTTGTTTTCCATCTGGACTCTTGGACCATTTGCGTTTAGAATTGTCGAGCTTAAAAGAACGATCTGTTTTTTTCTATATTACTCAGATGTAATGTGGCAGTTTTGGGAAACATTTAATAAGGGTAAAATAAATACAGGTAAAAAGTTTAATGAATGCAAATCCGCCCCCTTGCTCCCGTCAACTGCTCTAGAACAAAGTTAAATTAAATTTGTTCTCAAGTGACGGGGTAAGTGGTATCCCCACCGGCTCTGCCCGTTCTCCAATGGGCCTTATTGTGCCACCTTGAGTTATTCACTAATAGCTTCTTACGGTCGATATCTTTAAAGGAATCGTTTGTATGTCAAGCATAATCCCATGATTTTTATTTCATCAAATTCAGGTAGTTTTACAGTGAATGCGTTTTAGCATATTGTGTCAGTTCGCGTGATCATTTTATAATAAACGTAGGAAAACCCACCGAAATCTACTATATAAACATCAAACTTTCTTCACATCCATGGAAGTGTGATTATATTTTTATCTGGATGGCAGATAAGAGTAAAGATATGCAAACTTCAGGAGGGAGACCTCCTTTGATGGGAGGGTTTAAAAAAAGGGAGCTCTGTTAGGGTAAAAACTATAACTCTGTTGGGGTCACAATAATTTCTTTTTTTTTTACTATTTTAGTTATTCTAACCGAACCTGGACCATCTCCCCTTTATATATTACTAACCGTATATGTCTCAAACACGCGGGCCCACAAGATACAAACACTTATAAACTGTCGACTGCGCCACCTCTTCGTTATCGGAACTCTAGGTGTATCATCTTCGGCTGATTCTCCTAATATTCTTGTAGATCCGAACTGTCATGAACTCTCCAACTTGGTAATTTTGCCTTGTTCTACAGTTAATATTTTTTTTTCAACTTAAACCAAAATTCCCTCTTCATAAATCTAATTGCAATATACAAAAGCGCATAACAGATAAAACAGGCTCACAATAAATAGTTCCTTTTACTACTTGAATTATTCTAACCGCGCTCGGACCATTTTCCTTTATAAATAT
>NW_027108038.1:378641-418763 GCF_000696795.3 Halyomorpha halys | reverse complement strand
TAGAGTCAATAGTTTAAATGTATTTTTTTTCGGCTAATACTCCCATTGGAGTCCTATACTGTCTAGTCAAGATTTTGGTGTCCTAGGAGTCAAGTTTTTGGTGTCCTAGGGGTCAAGTTTTTTAATTTGTGGGACCGCCACTCTATGAAAAATTCAACACCCTAAGCCGGAGTAGAACGGGCACCGCCAACAATCTCAAATTGGTAAAACTGGGCCTAACTAACTGAGCTATGGGGCAGCCCTACGGCGGGTTAAAAGGTATGGTCAATTTAAGTTCATGCCACAGAAAAAAGACTATATTTATATATTTTTACTGCATACAAATTAGGAGATGGCTGCAGTCAAGAACCAAAAGTAATTAAAAAAAAAAATTGTTGAGAACTACTTTTTTTTTAACACAGCCCAGACCATCTTCTTAATATGTCAAGATTTTGCTGATACATTTTATTTAAATACAAGTTGAAGATGGCCACGGGACCTTCTAGTTTAAATTAATGTTTGAAGTACCACCAATGGGTGGTTCCTTCCCAAGATTTTCAAGTGTATATGAAACATACTACATATTTACCTGTTGTATTATTTTGTACAGTTGTAAATTACAATAAATAAATAAAAAAAAAAAAAAAAAAAAAATACAAGTTAATAAATGAATATAAGGCCATCGTCACGGACAAGGGTCTGTTTCCCAAGTATTTTGAGAACTCCAAAAGTTTGGAGATTTAAGATTTGTGAGCCTCCTTTGAAAATTATGCTGAAACATTTTACTCAAAATTGCTTAAAAACTCTGCTAATTGTAATGTATTCAAATGGCATGGTTAATTAATCTTTTTTTAACTCACATATCCACTACATGTGTTATTTATGTTTATTCAAATACAGATTTACTTAACCTAATTGTAAAATTAAAAGAACAATCTTAACTAATAAAGGCCCTATTCTAACTTATCCTAATTATATCTATGTACTTATTACTAACTTATAATCTAACCTACAATTGAAATACATACAATTATTATCTATGAACAAAGGTTTAGTACTTCCACTCAGCTGGTCGTGGCACAGAGAGAGAAAGATCACTTCTCAATACACAGTTATTAAACATAACTCAGCTCACAGAGAAACCAAACAAAAAACTAGCTTTTCATCAATGTCCATTCATTAAAAAACAACCGACGACAGAACATATAATTTTTCTCTCCCTCTCTGCCCGATACCTCCCGCGCATGCGCTGCCATCACCAATTCTTCTGTCTCGTCTATTACATAATAAAGGCTATTTTTCCATGCATTTTCTGGAGGAGGACAAAATTCAGAATGAAATGGTGGTTTTGTACAATTTCTGATTTTTCCGCTCCAAATCAATTATTTGTCCTTGTATCTAATTGATATTACCCAGTTAGATTGTTGTATTTCTTTGCTGGAGCTGTAAGGTGTAAAATGGAATCATTATGAGAATCCAAACGAATGTGAATATGTATAATTATTTCATAGCTTCGTTTATTAAAACTAAAAAAAATATATATTTTCATTGATACATGTTTTTTTTTTTAATTGTATTTATTAATGCTTTAAACATCAAAATACATGAATTTAATTCAAAATAAAATTTGTTTGTTACACATTAACACAACAACTGAAATAAAAATATTTTATTTAATTCTTCTCTCAAAAATATTTCCTCTGGTAATAACCTTCCAGTCTAACAGTACCTCACCAAAATATCATGATACAGAATATTACATCTGTAATAAAAAAGGTAACTTTAAAAGTTTTTAGCTTCGTCAACATTAAACATAGAGCTCTGAATTTGGGATGATCTCTACAGCACTCCCATTTTGTCAGAATACCTTCAGAGGATATCAGAAGACTGATATAATCAAGGGGTATTAGGAGAAGTGTTTATCTACTGGTATGTGTTCAGTTACAGGCGCCTAACTGAACTACCCTATAGTAATATTAATGACAAACTAATCACATGAAATATGCAGTGATAGAGGCTGCCACACCATGTTTGGTTGACGTAACAGAGGCTACTAGCCTCTATTATAACCGCCCAGTTTGCTAATTAAGTACCTCTTGTTTCAAGGTCCATATTTACCATGAAATAAAACATTCAACTCCGTTTATGATGTGAACTTCTAAGATTACTTTTATATATTGAGTCGAAGACCGAAATCACAGTTAATTTCAGGGGTAGGAAATATTGTGAGGCGTCAGCCAAAGCCAAAACTCGTTATTTTTAAGTGAGCATGCGCCACTAACCGAATGACTTCCGTTTCTCTCATAACTCAATTAGTGTTCGAAAAAAGAAGTTTAGAATGGAGGAGAAGAAGAGTAGAGAACTTACAAACTTTTGTAGTCCAAATAGCAACCATAACCTATATTTTGGAATACTGGAATATTATTGATTGACCGTGTGTATACATGAATGGAATATAGTCCGGGTGCGGTAAAAAAAAAACTCAAATAATAGATAATTTTAGGCCTCACAAATGCCCTGGGGAAGGTTTTGAGTGAGTATATTTGTATTTAACCTATATTTGTACCAATCCCTCTACAACACAAAAAACAAACGTGTATTGTACAATTTTATTATTTATTTGCTTACTATCTACAATAATTTAATCAGTAACAACTCACTGTATTAATGAGGAAGTAGAAACTCAGATAGGCTTCCCAAGTTTGGAGTTCAGAACCGGCAGGGGAAGGTGGTTGGGGTAATGCCCTGACCCCAGGTGGTTTGGTTATCTAAGACCAGCTGAACTGTCCAGCCAATTCTAACCAGTTGTTAAGACACTCATAAACTAAACTTTTCTGAATATGCTCAACTATTTTGAGTTAAGCCTTTAAGTTGTTTTTATATTCGATTAGAGGATATAATAAAAGAAAATCAAATCATAGTTCTATGAAAACTAGTAAAGTTCCCTTTATAAATTTAATTATATATCTCTGGTATTTACCTTCTAATTTGGTTTTATGTTTTAGATAAAAAGAGAATGAAATTGTTTCTTCCTATGATAGTTTGTTTTTACTTTGTCATGTTTTTAAGATTTAGTAATTAATGAGTCAGTGAGCTGTTTTTTATATGTTAAGCTAAAGATAATAGAATAAGAGCGCAAGAGGAGAAAAATGACAGTTATTTCACACCAATTTTTGATTATTATTATTTTTATTATTGGCGCGACAGACCGTGGAGGTCCAAGGCCTCTTCCGATGTGTTTAGGAAATACATTGCACGTTTCATGACGCGGTTTTCATAGGGTGGGTTCGTCATTCCCACGCCTATTTTTGTGAGTGCCACCCATTGGCTAACAGGGCTCACAAATGCCATGGGGAAGGTTTTGAGTGAGTATTGTATAATTATATGCTTGGAAAATCCCGAATAGGGGCGAGGACTCGAACTTGCAACCTTTGGATTGGCAGACAGACGCGTTACTACGCTACTACCCCAGTTTTTTATTACTTTAATGAAAACAACGTATAATTAATTACTGGTCAAATTTTATGTGTATGGCAAGTATAGTTCGGAGGAATTCAAAATTTTAAAAATATTAATCTTTCATTTTGAGCCCTTTGGAACTACAAGAAAACCTAATAAAACATCATTTAAAGAACAGGAAGTTTGGTAAAATATAAGCCCTATTAGAGCTGATTACATTAATTATTTCCCAAGATACAGGTTTTTAAAAGCAACATATCATAAAAAACGTACTGAAATATGAATACTATTGTTTATGTAATAGCTTAAACTATGTAATGAAATTTTAATTGGGGTTTATTGTACTTTTGTATTTTAGTAAAATGTAATAATACATTGTAGCATTCCGATATTTCAGCCCATTATTCGATTATAGTGAAAAGTCCTTAAGTCTCGAAATTTGTTGTCATGACAAGGTATAACATGAACGCTGTTAGAACGAGAGTATATAATACTTAGGTCAACACTAGAGTGGCCCGTCAACTAATCCACCATTAGCCTCTTTTAATAATGAATTACTCCGGTTTTAGAATGGCCGGTACCATATCCCTGGCTTTAGAATCTTTAAAAGCTCTATTTATTTTTTTAATTCTGGGAGAAAAGGTGGATGAGATAAAGGATTTCATTTAAACTTTTTTTGGTGATGCTAGGACTGAAAATATTTTTTTATTTATTTTCTTAGTTATCATTTTATTCATGTACATATTACAATCTGCCACAACCTTGGGTAATAACTAATAGTGATAAATGATCACATTCATATAAAAATTAAAATAAATAAATAAATGGAAAAAAAAAAAAATCTCTGTATGTATATAAACAGAAAGATAAATAAAATGAACATAATCAAACTATGTACATGAAAAATAAGTAAAATTTTGAACTAATACAACAATAAAATAAAAGAATACATAAGAAACAAATAATAAAATAAGCAATAATCACCGGAAAATATCAGACTCGAGCATGGAGGGTTTTTTCCAATGCGACATAGGTGTGGAGAAAAAATGTATTTTTTACAATTTTTAATGTTATTGTTTCTCCCTATTCTATTTATAGATTTAATTAGTATTATATAAAAATCTATTTAATTCATAAAATAATAATAATGTGAAACCCAGCGACCTATGAAGGGTCATGCGCTCAGTACTTTGTAAGGAAGCACGCTTTTTAGAAGGACGTTATGAGGCTGGGTTAACTCTGGAAGGATCCAGAACCTACAGGTTTGACAGAAAATAATTACCTGCCTCTGCAACATTCGAACCTAGAGCCTTGGAGTTAATAGCATAGTGCCTTACCACTGTGCCACTGCGCTTTTGAAACTGGGAAATCAGTTTAAATGTTTTTGTTTTTTTTCCCCTACGCCACAGGAAGTGGGCTATTACGCCATTTTCCCTCTCGCAGCCCAATACAATTTTATTCGTTCTCTTAGTTAGTCCGCATCTCGCTAAACATCCTCCAGACCAACACACGCCAAAAGATGGTTCCCATCCATGTCCTCCATGTTGCATAGAGGACATTTCAGGGAATCTACGATGCCAATTC
This sequence comes from Halyomorpha halys, assembly GCF_000696795.3. NCBI lineage: Eukaryota > Metazoa > Arthropoda > Insecta > Hemiptera > Pentatomidae > Halyomorpha > Halyomorpha halys. Next base: position 413,741 of record NW_027108038.1, on the reverse strand, counting down.
GATGGAGGTGTTTTTGGAGCAGATCATGTCCTGTCACTAGCCGAAAACAGGCCACTCTCTCAGCTCTGCTAAAATTGCCGGGGACTCTTTTTTCCTTATCCAGTAGGCTCTCCCACTTCTTTCCTTCCGCTTGAACTTTGTGTCTAGCACTTGTTCTGTCCTTATAATAAGAGCTTATAAGTGATTTCACTGTTCTGTAGGAAAGTGGTAGAACAGGCTGGTTCTTTGCACAACCAAGTTTAGCCAACTTGTCAGCTTGCTCATTACCATCTATGCCAACATGGCCTGGTATCCAAATGTATGAAAATATATAAAAACCAAAAGATCCGGTAAAGTAGGCCATTTTTTTTCTTAGGGAAAAAGGAAGTCTGGTCCTTTTTTGCTGCTCTTTTTTAGCTTTTAATTATAAATTTTCATTGAAATCAATAAATAAAGTTCACCTCATCCGTCGCAATATAATCGAGTGCGGTAGGATCTCGAGTGGGCGTTGGAAAAAAGCCGTTTTAAGTATTGATATCCGTTAGTTTATTATCATTATATCATTGGATATTATCCTGCTATTTTAAGTTATAGGGTTTCCCTAATTATGGGAGTGAGAGCCGCCTAACTTCCCAAAAGGGTGAGCCATACTTGGAAGTGGAGAGCGGGATTTAATAGTGCATTACATGGATTGAATTGCTAATCCTCAACACAATCCACTTGGCTGCGCCGACCTCTGTCCATAATCTCCTAATTAATATCTGACATTAAATTAAGGTTGTATTAGTTAATTTAATTTACAATATAAAATTGTATTTTTCCCTCTCATCATCCAGGAGTAATGGACGACGGGCGTTGGTCTACAACTAGTACTTAATATTTAGTACTGCACTCAAGACTCTCCATGGGTTGTTATGGAATGTTAATTTATTTTTTTTTAATATCTTGTAACAGTGACTGGAGTGGGTAAATGAATAAAATATGATCCATAGCAACGATGTGGTGATGGAGTTTAATTCTTTTTTTTCAATTGAATTGGCCAGCAATCGCTGAACACAAACAACTGGCGAATGTTCTCTAACTCTTGTTAAATATTTAACACGGGTAATCGTTTTTGAAACAACACGTCACACCAATTATTCCTACATATTTGTGCCTGATTTTTCATCGAGTTTTGAAGAAGTAAAGGTTTATAAATTCTGTTCATACCCGCGGGGTATTATACGAAGAAAAAAGCTTAAATTCCAGGAGGTTTTAATTTTATTATAGATTTTTAATTTATTTATTGTCTTAATAAAACAATATTATTAACTATTTGTGATTAATTTGAAATTGAATTTAGTTCTATTGTAACTAATAAAATACATCATCCAATTTCAAGAGTATATCGTGACCATAATTCCAAAACTGCATTTGTTGTTTTTATTATTATTACTAAAATGACTTTTCTAAGAAGTTAAAGAGAATAAAATTTAATAAAACAAATATTATTATTGCAATTTTACACTTTTTTAATTACTCTTAATTACTGTTATTGTTACATGATGATGTTGTGTAAAACATTATGTATAGAGTCTTATTTTAATTAAATCTAACTATTGATTATTTTTAATAAATTCACTATTTGAACAACAAAAGGACAATTTATGTTTTGATTTTTATATGTAAGAGCAACAACGACTAGTGCCCATTTTTTGTAGGTATATAAAATTGGATGTCTATCAAAGCTTAAACGTTTACGTTCAAAAACTATTATTTTATTCAGGAAGCACTTAACAACAATTTTTTTTATACCACAACGATATGTTCCCGTTTTTGAAAACTGCTTTTACTTTTTCAGATTTATTATTTTTAATTTGTAGGTTGGATATTAGTCATTATAAAGAACTGATATAATGAAAAAAAAACTGTGGTAATGTTTCTAATAAATAATATTCTTTAAATTACATAACCTTGAAAATTAATTTAATTGAAAAAAACAAACTGATATAACTTAATTATTGATCTTACAGCATCGTTTCCGTAGTGTAGTGGTTATCACGTGTGCTTCACACGCACAAGGTCCCCGGTTCGATCCCGGGCGGAAACATCTTTTTTTTTCTTTTTCAATATTTATAAAATAATGAAAGCAGTTTTATTTATGTGTATGTATGTTTATTTAACTTCTATGAGTTTAATTTAAAAAAAAAATCTATATTAGCTAGGATTATTTTCCTTATGTTTTAATGGAATAAATCTCATCATTTGCCAGCTTGAACAAAATACAGTTCGGATCATAATTTTTAATAGGCTAATAATAATTAACTAAAATATTATGATTAATAAGCTAGAAAAAAATTAAGCAATTTGCTATAAAAAAAAAAGTCAATATATCCTCTTAGAGAATTACAGTTAAAAAATTAGTAGTAATTAGTATTAGTAAAAAATAACTTTTATTTCAATAAAAGTTTTTAAAAATGAGAGAATTTCCACGAAACACAAAAATAAATGTAATATGAACGATAATGATGAGAGATAGTTAGCAGTGGATAAATTATATCAGAAGATAGTTGGGGGTTGCGATCAAAATATAACACAAATAAGCTGAAAATACTTATTTAATTGTGCCAAAGTGATGAAAGAAGTGGAAAAAGGTAGGTAAGGAAAAATAACAAAATTGAGGAAATAAAATAGAAATTTTAAGTTATATTATGCAAAGGAATATGAATATATTAGTTTATTAATAATTTAAAAATTAAAATTATATGTAACTATATTTCATTAGTTACATATATTTTCTTTCTCTCAATATTATTTTTTTCGGAAATGGCTAAAAAGATACGAGCTCGTCAGATTACCAGGCGTTTTTAATCTAGGTTTAATTGAATCATTTTATAATAAAATGGTCATAATAATAATATAATATAATATCTATATAATATATAATAACATGCAATTTTTTTGGGTTAATATTAAGTTTTAGGTGACTTATGATCATAATCTAAAAGTTTATAGGTAATTGAATAGATAAGTAAAAATAACAAGAAAATAAAATAGAGATTTTAAGTTATATAATGCAAAGGAATATTAATGTATTAGTTTATTAATAATTTAAAAATTAAAACTGTAGAAAGAAAAAATAACATTGAGAGAAAGAAAATATATGTAACTAATGATATATAGTTTTTACATATAATTTTAATTTTTAAATTATTAATAAACTAATATATTCATATTTCTTTGCATTATATAACTTAAAATCTCTATTTTATTTTCTTATTATTTTACTTATCTATTCAATTATCTATATATACATTTTACAATTTTTTATTCAAACTTTTAGATTATGATCATAAGTCACCTAAAACTTAATATTAACCCAAAAAATTGCATGTTATTATATATTATATTATTATTATGAGCATTTTATTATAGAATGATTCAATTAAACCTAGATTAAAAACTATATAACTAGATTAATATTATATTATTATTATGAGCATTTTATTATAGAATGATTCAATTAAACCTAGATTAAAAACGCCTGGTAATCTGAGGAGCTCTAATCTTTTTAGCCATTTCCGTCGTTGAATATGCTACATAATGCTTTAGTATCGTGACAGTTCCGAACGAAAAAATAACGTACTAATCTCTTCGACTTGTCCCAATACCTAAATATGCTCCACAACATTTTCCCAGGTTATGTCCGAGTCTCAACACCGTCCTTCAACCCCCTGGTTTGTCTGACTACACTCAAATTTCAAGGACTGATTTACAGTTGTTGAGAGCACTCTAATCTAAATCATCATTGATCATTAAATATCACTTACACTGTCGATTGATATGTCTTTTCAATTTTAGCTATGAGATTGGCAAACCTTTTAGATAAGCGGAGTTACAGCTTCATCTGTTGAATATTTTAGCCTAAAAGTCGACCCTGGAACAGTAAGCTGCAGATCCTCCCAGTAGCCTATTACTGTCCCTTAACTCCGCCTTATTTTCCAGCCCATTTCCCTCTGGCTCCAGCAAAACGAGGTTATAATTCGACCGAAAGGAGTCGAGACCTCAATCTAAGAGCGATCCAATTAACGCTCTCTCCGAAACAATCGCTAATACCGTTAGGGCATTCTTTGATCTTGAAAACTTACTTCGGAGCTCCGAGCTTCATTGAAATTGGGAAAATTAAAGGATTTTTTTTTTTTTATATTTCTTTCTTTTAGGTAACTATAGATATTTTGAAGGCCTAGAAGTTAACAAATAAATAAAAGTACACCAAATAATACGCAAATTCATGTTTTTTTTTCTAATTACAGTTTTGCTCGATATATGTAATTTTTATTTACCATTTTTTAAATGGTTTCTAGATAAGCTTAGATTAGATTCCATCTAATTATTTTTGATGTTACAATCTCATTGATAGACTGTCACAAATACTCAACAGTATCTACTATCGAATTAAACTAATACAATTCAAAGGTCGCACTTATCCAATCCATAAGCATTTTACGCGCCAGATTTAGTTATGATATTAGAGCTCAAGGTGTAAAACTAAAAGCTTTTCTAGATTTTCTTTTTCGGAAGTTTAAATATATTAATTTTTTTTTACTGTTCAGATGAAAAAAAAATACTTCCAAAATATGATATAACCGATTCTCTATTTTGCTTGTAGAACGTTTCAGAACAATTATCCCACACTCATGCACCTTTACAATCCACATATTTGTCATATTTTCAATTTTCATATTGAAATCATGTCATCTATACACTTATATTTTAAAAAAATTTTATAACTGCATTATAAAAACTTTTCAATTTCACAACAAGTTTCAATAAAAAAAGTTAATAATTACATGTGCGTACATACTAGGTACATACTATGCCGCATAAAAAACTACGCTGACAGCGTGTGATGCAAGGCATCTCAAACGAGCTATGTCAAGATTTTCATAGTTAAAATTATTATTTTCATTACCTTACATGCTACATAATTATTTAAAACATTCTCTTCTTCATCTTACATAATTTTTTCCTCATTAGAATTAAGTGTTACTAGTAACATATTTATTTTTTAATTCAAATATATTTTAGTGATATCTCTTATTTTTACATTTATCAGGATAAATATAAAATAGCAGTTACCTTTATTTGATATAAGATTGTTCTTTATTCATCGACATTCTTAATTGGAAATGTATCCTTATAGGAACGTAACTCTGAAAAATTTGATTGGAAAGTGGATAAATTTTAAATTAAATTTTATTAACTCACATTAAATAAATGTGATTCGAAAATCGTTATTTTATGTAAAAATATTTTTAAGACAACTTATTGTAGAATATCTAGGACTGCTAAATTTTGTCAGTAGTCGATATTTAATTCAAAATTTGAAAATTTGTACAAGCTATCAGTACAAAAAAACAATGTTTAACTAAATAACTATTGGCTTCTTTGGTAAGGATATAAAAGTTAAAAAATAGCTCATTGTTTTCTACCAATCTCTACTCTACCTGATTACCAAAAACTGTTAACATGAATTGACATGTAGTCTGAAAGTGTAAAAGGTCGCTAGTCTAATCACCGTTTTTTTAAGAGTTAAAAAAAAATTTATCCCCTCAAAAAAAATATCCTTTCACATATGACCTTTTCAGCGACATGTTTGTCTCTTCAAGAGGTATAGGAGAGTTTAATATATTAAGCGGGAAAAAAAAACAACCGGTCTCTCTGATTTTTTCGATAGGTTCTTTCATTCTTATTTCTTAATCTAAAATTTAAAATATTCCTCATTTCACAACTTACCGTTGACTTTAGCCCTGAAATAGAATATTGAACAGGATAGTAGAATGATCAAATATTTAGTTTTTTTACTGCATTTTTGATCGCCACCCGTATCATCTAAAATGCATAGGTACAAAATATTTTGAAGCCATAATATTAATGAATTCGTAACTTCTCAATTACGAACTCACCCTATATTAACAGCAATAAAATAGTATTATAAAAAAATCAAATGCTATTTGTGTGGTTTAGTAGATGTTAATACCTACTGCTTATTAAATTATCGGTAACCCACTGAGTAATGGCTGACTAAATCATACATCAATAGTTTGAAAAAATTATACATCTTACCTTTTTTAAAAATATATATTTTTTTTATTCTTGTATTTGAATTAAATATCGACTAATGACAAAATTTAGCAGTCCTAGATATTCTACAATATGTTGTTTGAAAAATGTTTTCACATCAAATAACAATTTTCGAATCACATTTATTTAATGTGAATTAATAAAATTTAATTTAAAATTTATCCACCTTCCAATCAAATTTTTCAGAATTACGTTCCTATTAGGATACATTTCCAATTAAGTATGTCGATGAAGAAAGAACAATAATATATCAAATAAAAGTAACTGCTATTTTGTATTTATCCTCATAAATGTAAAAAATAAGAAATAATACATACCTAGTATGTACGCACATGTAATTATTAACTTTTTTTATTGAAACTTGTTGTGAAATTGAAAAGTTTTTATAATGCAGTTATAAAAAATTTTTAAAATATAAGTGTATAGATGACATGATTTCAATATGAAAATTGAAGAATGACAAATATGTGGATTGTAAAGGTGCATGAGTGTGGGATAATTGTTCTAAAAGCTTTAAAAGTTAAGTACATAATACGTAATATTTACTTAGATGATTATTGCAGAATAATTAATTTAGTTGCTGCATGTTATTTCTTAGCAATTAGTTACTTATTTTTTAAATACGTGTACAACAAGGTGAATTGCACAGCATTCTAAATTGCCAGGCTATATCTGTCGATAAAGTTTGTTGTTCTTTTGAAACTCGAAAAGCTTCTTCAGCTTTTCTGCTAGTTGGCTTGACGTTTTCCCCTGTTACTAAATGAGGTTCTTGAAGAGTCTAGAGGAAGAGAGTTCTCCGTCGTCAAAATACACTTACAGCTATAGCATGTCGGTGGAGGATTCCCTTCTTCCCTGCTTGTGGGCTAAACATGTATGTCCGATCCTGTCCCGGGTTATGATAGCTTGTTCTCGGCAGTTTTTCGAGGATTTGCGGCAAAGGCTGAGCATCATGAAGTATTTCGTTTCGAGGACCTTAGACCAAAAGCTACGCCATGCTTCTTTGGAATTAGTGTCAGCCAGTTCGTTTCCCGTTTTACATGTATGAATGGAAACCCACAGGAAGTTTATTATTTTGTGTCAATTTCAAATATGATCCGAAATTTATAAATTTTGAATTGCCTAGAGGCTCTAGCGGGAATCACTACAGATCAGAATAGAGTTCTTTAGTTTGAATCTTGGAGGAAAATATTGGAAAAGTGGGAGGAAGACTGTATTGGATGTTCTGCGCATTACCATACAACCAACATAATTTTAAACTATAAATTTCGATATGTTTACTGTCCCTGTAGCCAGAGAGAAGGAGGAAGTACTTATTAACGGATTGTAAGGCGAAATCAAAATTAGCCAGGTTGTTATCTCGTTTTGTTTTTAGCCCTGAAGAAGGGTAGAAACTCTAGCCGAAACGTCGGCACATTAAAATAAGTTAATCATACTTATTTGTGTTTCATTGACCGCACCCCCAACCATCACATTAAAATAAGTTAATCATACTTATTTGTGTTTCATTGACCGCACCCCCAACCATCTTCTCCTCATTTATCATCCACGGTCAACTATCTCTCATAATTATTAGCCCTTTTATTTATCCAGGTAATATTGGGAGGAAATGATAAATATAACTTTGGGGAAATTTGATAGGGTAGGAAAGCTGTAGAGGTTAAAAGGTGATTTGTACCTTGTTTTGAGGCAGCCTGGAAGCTTTAGCAAACATTAGTGCCTATGTTGTTCTTGTGCCTCCTTAGAGTAAGCTGTCTGAAGGTCCCGGTTGTCCTACGGATCATAACATGGTGTCCCTGGGTCTAGCTTGTTTAGTATTGTCTTTAAAGCATTCCCATTAACATCGCAGCCGGGGCGATTACCGGCCTTTAAGCACAGGTATAGTATGACCAGACGGGTCAATTTCCATGACAACCTGTAATCAAAGATCACCCCTAGGTATCTGATAGAATTACGGTTGTTTAAACATGAGTTGTGTACTTTAAATGTTAGGGAACATCTCCGAATTCTTAAAATAGTTTTTTACCAATATTATTTTTCTGAAACCTTTGCATGATTTCTATATGCTTCAAAATTATTATAACACCGCATAAATTCTAATTTATTTCGTAGATCAGTCCAAAAAATATATATTCAAAACTATTTTTGTGACAAAAATTTTCATTATATAAGAACAGAATAGTCTTTAATTAACTATTGTAATGTTTAATAAATGTTAGCCTACGGCATGTTGGTTTAAACATTTTTTTCACAGTGAATTTACCCTAAAATATGAAGTAAGTAAAAGTACGGATTTGGCAAAAAAAAATATGAAAAGAACTACTATTTGAAAATATTTTATTGGAGAAGATTTATGAAAATCACCGAAAATTTTAAATTACATGCCTGATATGATCATAAAAAAAAAATATGAGTGATTTAAAATTGAATAATTTGATAAAGTATAGAACGTACGTTCATAAGTCTATGTCATATAGGAACTTATGTTACAGTAAATGGCAAAAGTTGGTTAAGTGAGTCCTCGAACTATCGATCTTGGAGGAGATAGACCTTTGATAACCTGCGAACTAGGGCACCCAAAATAGTCACAGTTGATATAGATATCAGGGAGGACCAATCAATGTGGAGAAAATTATATTCCTAATTATTATTTATACCATCACTCGAAAAAAAAAAGTAAATAAAGAGTGAAGTAGTGTATGTCAACTGGTATTTGAGAGACTTGGGGTTGAATTAGTAAACAAGACTAAAGTAATTTTACAGTTAAGTGGAAAATAGTAAAAAAAAAAAATTAATAAACGGTGGCTTAGGTAAGTCGGTACCCAAGTGGGAAACAACATGGGAGATAAGAGTGGCGAGATACATCAGATGGATACTGGAGTTTTTTAAAAGTTAGATTATGATACTGCTTTACGTTCCTATCAAGTTTCTGTTTGCATTGTTAGGTTATATATATTTTTTATATAAGAGTAATAAACTCAGAAATAATGAAGGGCTCAACATACTCCATTTATAATTAATCAGTAAATTTTGCTTACTTAACTGTAGGTGAAGTTGTATCGAAATTCCGTCTTTTGAAGTAAAGGGCAGTGCATGCATTCGGTCATAGATGCTTTGTTTTAGGACTATTCGAATAACTTTCTAAAAATATATATATAATTTTTTTTACTTCTCTAATTAATTTTTAAAAATTTGTATACATAGTTTTTAAATTGAAAATAGTTTTAATTGAATTGAATTAACTATTGTTTGAGTAACGTAGTATTTAAGATTGCATAACAACTTCATTGTCTTAAATATAGATAAGCTTGAGAGTAATTATTTTATGGAGATTTCTTGTATAACATCTTCCAGACAAGTTGCTCTGGCTGCGACGCTGCTCTTACCAATTGGAATATTCAAAATAATTTCAGAGATAGCTTGGGATTAGCGGGCGAATGCGACTCTTTGTTAATCCTGGACAACCCCAAGACCTCGCGTTTGTCCACAGGCGCCGTCTAATTCCACCCTGAGGACGTCCTTGCAGACAGCCCCTCTCCAAGTGATTTTAACAACCTTCAGATTATAAAGCTGAATTAATACAAATCTTAGCTAAGATCCTGGAAAATAGTTATCTAAAGATTGGATTCCACAGAGAGCACCTCACCATTTCAAAGGGACATTCTAAATAATGGAGTGGAACTCGCTGGAGAATAGGAACCCTCCCCTGGTTGGCAAATAGAATCCGTTATTGTATATCCTCTTTGTTATCGACTTCTTTACCATAGGAAGTCGGATTACCAAGTTTCCACATGAAGAGCCTTCAGCTTTCGTTCTCCAAAAGTTCCGTTCAGTTTAATTTATAATGACAACGATAGACATCAGTTTCGGGTGATAACTTCAGATATTTCAATATTTCTATGCAATAACACATAGCATTGGAAACAGTTCAATAGTTACCGTAATATTGACTGATAGCTATCATAATGATTTATCATTTTTGTGATTCCTTAGATGATCCTGTAAGTTTGATGCGTTCGACCAGCGGTTCCAAAGTTTCTCAGGTGTAATCTAGGGATGACCCAAGTGAATGTCACTTTCTCGAAATATCACAAAAAAAAAAAAAAAAAAAAAAAAGTGTTTTAATTAATTGTAAATATACTGCAATATAATAGTGCATTCTAGCATTTACATTGTACTGTTATTTCTTCTGTTCATACATATTCAGCCACACTAAGAACAATTGTGCCGACATTTTTAATTTCAATAAGTCCAACGAAATTTTTTTAACGCAACGAGTGCCATGAAATCTTTTTAGTCTAAGAAGGATCCCGTTGCAGAAAAAGTTTGGTAACCACTACGTTTGAGAATGTTTTGAATTCGGCACAAATAACATATGTTTTCACTTTAAAAAAAAATAATAAAAAACGGATCAAGTAAAAATGATTTGAGTTTAAAATGGCATGATACAGTCTGGTAGAATATTTACCAATTTGTAGTGTTTCAATTACATTTTTAGAGTAGAAGGTCTGGAAGCCATCTTCTTTTTGGACTCCTCAAAGAGTTATCAGGAATCTCCACAAAACGCACTCTCATTGGTATTAGTGATAAGGGCTGCTAGGTAAGACTGAGATTAGTACAAGAGTATTAGAAAAAATGACAGTTAAGAAAGTAGAACGAGATTTGTGAAACGCTTTAATTTTACCTGAAAAAAATAGAAATTCATTGAAGGTTTAATGGACAAGTTACAATTTCTTCATGAAATTCTCACTATCACATTGAGTTCAAGTATAGTACTTCACTTGACAAGCAAATCTATCAATTTGTTTTTATGTATAATTATCGGACCTATATTTTCAAGTTTTAAAATTATGAAGGAGATGGTCAGGAGTACGGTCAAAAGAAAACAAAAATGGTCAACAATAATTTATTTTGCGACGTTTCGTCCCACTTCGTAGAACTTCATCAGAGCTGTTTCTTCAAAGTTGAAAGCATTTGAAACTGAATTTTATTTAATTTTCTATTATTAAAAAATTTAATTATAACTAGGTGACCATACTAAAATTTCACATAAACCACGCGTTTTATCTTGTTTAAATGAATTAAGGGTTATAGTGGCTGAGCTTAACTAAGGATAAACTACGCATTTTATTATAGAAGTTTTTCCTAAATATCAAATACTGCTCAACATATATAAAACTTAAAAAGTTCTAAAAAAGAGCCAATTAAATGAATTATTTTCAAATATCAATTTTATGGTTTAAAAATTGTTTAATAAAAGTTTAATTAATTTTTCTTTTTCTATGATACCTTAGTTTTAAGTAACAAAAGTCATCGATAGTCCAACTATTATCCATAGGCATGTCGATAGTGACGACTATCGATACAATCCATAGTACTTTCGACCTATCGTCAACCATAGTACAACACGTGAATAATGACTATGTTTCGATTTTTTTTTTTTTCAAAAATTATATTTTTGATACTATAAACCTGACTTTTTTTTTTCTTAAAAACTGCTAAGAACGTTGTTGCCTCTCTGATTCAGCACTAGATCTGCCAGAGTACATAAAATTTAAAATAATATTTATTTCAATTATAGTAGTAAATCTTATTCATTGTTCGAATCCTCGGTACGTTAAATTGAAAACATGCTGAAATTCATAATTCATTAAAATTTAATTTAACGTGTCAGCAAAAGATAAAGTACGTATAACCCTCATACCCTAACCGCATTAGCTCGGGAAAGATAATACGAATAAACATACTCCAATCTAACTTTTCAAAGTTTGGCTGAAGGTATTTTGAGAGATTAAAACTTCTGAACGATGTTACGTTGGGTGAATAATTACGTTATTAGTTTTATCTGAGATTTCCAGAGTCTGGCTAAAACTTTGGGTCAGCTTAAACTTTCTAATATAGGCGGCTCTGGTGAAAATTTCATATCGTATATAATTTACAAATTATTATTATAAAGGCAGAAACTAGTTATTAGCACAGTAGATAAGTTATTCGTTATTTATATTACCTTATTGAACTTTATTCTGAGCCAGCTTATAAAATGTGAACTTGTTTTCGTTCTATTAATATTTAAAGTGTATATTAAGGCAAAGCCCTTTGAGAATAGACTAACTGGAATGTGAAATATCCTTCTTGGAGAATGTTCAGTTTATTTTGGTCGTTCCTAATAATGTACGATAATATTCCAACTTGTGTATAAGAACCTTCGAGAATGTCACTCCCCTGGAGAGCTGTAGGTGGCCTTTTTATTCTTAGGAAACCTGATTGAATCAATGTACGCATATAACGTGAATATGACAACAATGCATTGCATCCGGCCAAAAACTTCGATAGGTATACATTTCTATTTATTGAACAGTTCAATAACATAAATATTATCATATAGGTTTTTACCTGAACATTTGGATGGCCTTAGACCAAGAGAAACTGTCATAACAACTATTGACACCTGTCAATGCATCGGAATTTTTTAAGAGGTAAAGGAAAGAAAATGTTTCGGGAATAGTGGGATTCGGGAATAAGACACCAGGTGTTGACAGCCCCGAGAAAGCAACCTACTAGCAAACCCCAGAATAAGTCAATTACTACAAGAACGATAAAATAAAAGCTCTCTTTATGACCTATCCTTCGTGGGCTGAGCCACAAAAGCCAACTACAAGGAAGTAGGAGAATAATGACGCCCACTGTGATAAAAGGGGAGAAGCTTGAGGGAGTTACGAGAAGGTGGAAGAAATTGGATTCTTATAGCTGGAGGAATGAAGAAGCACTTCCAGCGGACTTTCAGGTAGAGATGACTGGATCAGATAGAAGGAAGAGATGGAAGCCAACCACATCACTGCTTGAACATTATCGCGCATACCAAAGAATGTATCATCACCTGCAGCTAGCCACCTACCGTTATATTAAATATAATGTAAAGATATTTCATATCAAGACCTTTTATTTGAATAATTTCATTGTACTATACTATTCATGGGTATATTAAACTGTAAATAAATACTTTGTTCATTTATATAGTGTTGAAATATGATTTCAATACGACCCCGTAATATATTATCTGTTCAATGGTAATAATCATTTGTAAATGATGTTAGTTTTTAGGACTCAATCTATTTGAATTAATATAAATAATTTTGGGTAATTACCATTAGGAATCATAAATAATTATAAACTTCCTAACAAAGTACTGCACCTCTGACCATTCATAGGTTGTAACAGTACATATTTAATTTAATTGATTAAATTTAAAATTATAGCATCGTTTTTTTTAAATGCCTCCAACGATTTTGATTAAACTTGGAATGTCAAGGAGTAATTAAATGGTCTTTCATATCGGCTAGGTCTTATCTTCATTGAAATAGTCTGAGAGGGTTCAAAAGACGCATTTATAAGTAAAATTCTATAAAATTCCTTTAATTTTATTTATTTAAAACAAAATAAACAGGTCTCATAGCTAAAAAAAACTATTGATATACAAAATATTAAAGAATTTTATGAGTAGCTAAAGGGGGAAATAAGGAAACATAAAACATCCGTTTCGAATCCGAGACCACCCGACCTTTCCCGATTGCATTATGGCTTCGTTATCTTTTGTTAAACTGTTGTAGTCTTGGCAGGAACAAAATTTATATTTCTTATTCCACCTCGAGGAACCCTGAAATACGATCCTTTTTCTTCACAGAGCTTGTGATACTAATAAGTCTAAAATATAATAAATAATACTTTTTGAAAAAAAATTAATCAAAAAGACAATAAATCAAAGTTGTAATATATTTTAAAGAATAGGAGTAGATGATAAAAAATGTTACATATATAAAATTAAAGAAAATATTAGTATTGCTAAATGATTTATTTTCTAGACATTAGATAAATTAATATATAATAAATATTTATAAACGATATTTGTTTGATAGTAATGTTTGTATAGAATAATCTGGGGAAATACATTGAACCGTGGGGATAAACAATAATGTTAAAAGATGAAGAAATGTTCATTAATGGAAGAATTTAATTATTGTATAAGTAATTTTTTAGGTGCCATTCCGAATCAGGACTTCATGAATTTTTGAAATTGTATATTAGCCTTGTGGTTTTGTAAATGAAAAATAAATACAGGAATAAAACAGGTAAATCGCATCGTTTTTCGGATAGATAAAGATGCTGATGACAGATGACTTTCCATGAAGCTGTCTATTATCATACCCTGTCATACGTCGGTAATAAAGGTATATGAGGGTTGATAAATAAGAAGAATATCTATGTAAATATATTTTTATATAGTTGGGGAAGGATATTAAGTTATATAGGTGAAGATAGGGGAGGTGAGAGCTGGCTGCCCCAGTTGGCCAATAGGGGTAGATCGTTAGCGGCCCGTGTATGATAAGTAGGCGCCGGAGAAATATCACTATCTCTCCTTCCCCACCCCGTTCTGAGGGAGGTAATGCTCACACCGTTTGTTTAATGTCCTGTACTATTTCCGTCCTGGGGGATTTAGAACACTAAATTCGGGTTCCCACCGGTGCTAATCAATAACTGACGTAAAGACATGAAGAATGTCTTAGTTGTCGTTTCAGTTTGCATGTCTCAACAGAACTATGCACCAAGAAAGAGAATTTGTAAGATTTTATGGTGATTTCATCTAAAGAAAAAAAAATCACAATTTTTTGTATACGTAATTTTATTTGAGCTTGATGACAATATGAGGCAAATGGCATTAGCAGAACAAAATACTTTAAATATATAAAACTCTGTCCAGGAAGAAGAGGAGAGGAAATTTCAGACGCTATAGATGATATAAAGATGGGTAAAGCAGCAGGTATTGTGGATTTTACTCCTGAAATGATGAAGAATTTGGGAACTAAGAGACAAGAAATATTCCAACACTATTAAACCTAAAAATAGGCTGCGGTGGTTTGGCCTAAAAATGATGCAGGAGGAAAGAATGACCAAAATGATGTATGGAACTAGAGTAGATGGAAGAAGTACAAGAGGATGGCCTAGAAATACTTGTCTTTGTGCAGTCAAAGAAGCATTTGACAAGAGAGGAACTGACTGGACTTGGCGCAGCCAACTGGTACAAGATGAGGAGTCCACACTCAATTCAGCCCAATAAGAAAGCTCCTCACACTGCTCGCTGTAGGTGAGGAAGGATTAGCAAGAAGAATTTTATTGATAAAGTTATCATATATTTGTCCTTCGAAAAAATGCAAAAGTTCGAGCTGTCTTTCATTGGCATTTGAATGTTGACCTGGAACAAAGTTAAAACAACACAGACAATTTCAATATAAATTCATAAATAGTACTGAAACAACGCATAATCAAAACTTCCCCAGCTAACAAAGATTAAGTCCACAGAGACCGCAATAAATCAATGGAATTGGACATATCACCGTTACGTTCTACACAACTACAACTTTAAAAATCGTGTATGGCTCGTAGTTCACACAACTTTAATCTACAATTAAATTCTTATTTTAGGGTGTCTCGAATTAAAAAAAAAGGAATATATATATTTTTCATCTGCCAAGAATACAAAAGATTATGAATACGAATACAGGAAGAGATCGGGTGGTTTCGGCTTTTTCATATTCCAACTCTTGTATCTATTATTTCTCTTCCCTCCTTTAATTATTCATTGACTTCTTTAATATTTTGTATTCAACCATCATCTTTTATTATGAACTATAAAAACTAATTATTTTACAATTTATTAATTACAAAAAAAACTAAAGGTACTTTGATATTAATAATACTAAATTAATGAACATTTTTCAAATTCCGCCGTTTAAGCTCCATTCAACTATTTGAATGAGGAAAAGACCTATTTGAAGGACAACATTCTTGTTTTATTCTTTCATTCCTTATCCTGTCTCTCCTAGTTTGCCCAATATTCTTCGCAAAAATCGCATTTCAGCAGCCGTAATCCTGCTCATGTACTTGTCTTGTGTGACCCAACTTTCACTGTAATGTTAGATAATTTATTACTTTAAAGATATGGAGTTTGATGTCCTTACCTACCTCCCTCTTTCCCACAATAGTATTGCATATCTGGTAGTATATACTCTTTGCTTTATTATTCATACTGGACACTGCTTGGTTTATATTAGATCCCCTCAGTGATTGAACACCGACAGCTCCTATGGTAAGGGCACATAAACTTTAAATGTTCCAATATTAACTTGTAACCAAAGTTCAAACCCTTAACAGATCGGATCGTCTCATTAATTAGTAGTACCCAACGTACAAATAAATACTAACTGAATCATTATTGAATTCGAAAGGAAATGTGAGTTAACATATCCCTCCCGTGTTCTAGCATCATCATGTTATTAAACATTAGGAACATTAAAGACAACGAAATGGTTTGATTAATCAATTGGTCCAGTCGAATGATCAAAGCAGGCGTATTCCAGGCAACTTGGGCTAACATGTAGCAGCCCTATCCGCTTCTAATTATTAATATCTCTAATTAGCTGTACTCATGATTATCATTGCATTAGGCGTATTGACATTATTGGCTATCTGTTGCTATGGTTTGTTTTTTTTAATGATGTGCTATAATAAAGAAAAATAAGTAAAGAAATAAATCCGTGATTTGATATTCTATTAATGGATAAAGAAACTTTACTTTAACTAGTTAACATGAGAAATTGGCTTGTAATTAAGTCTTTTTTCCGTTATTTTATATCTTTGTATCAGTTATATTTTATATTCACTGTTATCAAAGGGGCTTTTTGCAATTGAAAAAAAAATCCATCTTTTTACTCAGTGAAAAAATAAACTAACTGGTTCATTGGTTAGGAGTAACTAATATAAGTAGCGTTAAAAAAAAAAAAAAATAGACAATAGATAGAGGACCTGAAACAAATTTGCAATACAAGTTCAAATGTATGTATAAAATATGTATAAAATACCAAAACATGATAAGTTGTGAATTTAAAATATTAAAAAAAAAAAAGAAACACAAAAGTAAATAATAAAAAAATAACCCTTCCAGATAATAACACAAAATATATTTTATAATTAATGAAAGACACAATAAAAGAATATAATGGACTGAAATATGAATATTTATTGATTTTTAAATAGATGATAAATATTTTGTTTGAAGAAAGGAAAAATAAATACTTTAAAAAAACATATAAAAACAATTAATGAGGTTTTATGAAAAAAAAAAAAAGGCGTGGAAAAGGAGTAAGGGAAGAGTATGAAACAATCACTGGCTGCCTTCTGTTTCAGTTTAGATTACGATTATGGGCATTACTATTAACATTAACATACACCTAGCCTCCGTGGGCGTGGCCCTTTTTGGCTTCACTTCGGCTTTGAAGGAAAGTACGGTTATGCTGCCTTTTTTGTAAATAACAAAAGACGCATTTGTTAGTGTTTAACCCTACTCCAACTTAGGTTACGTCGATCGATGAGTATTGTGATTCAGAGGTTGATATGTACTTATCAATTTGTCTTCCACTAGCTTTCAATTAAGTACTTAGTACAGTCAAATTTGTAAATTAAAAAAACCTATAAAGAACTATTTTTTGTATGAAGTACGCCTTCAACTGAAGGCCAGGCGCACATTCACTTTGATTAGCTGGTGGGATGTAGTGGACTGTATGAAGTGAAAATAATGATTAAATGAAACATTATTAACTGAAACTAAATTCAATTGTTTAAGTTACAGGTGGTGTAAGGGTTGGCCGAAATAAAACATTTATTGTTAGATGGCTTTAATTAATTTAGAATGATTAAGCCATGAAAAACTAGTGATGTGGATGATGATGATGATGATGGATGTTAATTATGCTGATAGGTGGACTTACTCCATTCTTTTGCTATTCTTCCTAATCCCTGGATCTCCTTCCTCCTTCTCTGTCCCAAAGTCTCTCTACTCACTCATTTTGCACTAAAAATAACAATGAAGAAAGAATTTGCTGTTGGCAAAATCAAGATGGCTCTCTAATTCCAGGTTGCTTCTCTTCTCATAGATAGCGCTGGAGGATCTTCGGTAAAGGTAATCTTCGGCTGATGGCCACATGGGGCGCTAGCAGTGCCTGCATTGTAGGTGCCCCCTCCCGCAATCCAGTCCATCGGTTCCCGAAACATGTATGATGGGTAATCTGGTAATAAAATGAGAGATCTATCAATGTTCTCTGATTAAAACATTAAAATTAATTATTAAATATTATGGATGGATTAACTAGATTAGATAACTTGATTTTTTACATATACATACATTAACTTAATGAAGGAAGTGAAAGAATAACCAGAATGTTGCGTGTTTTAATAAAACTCTATTTTTTATTTATTTGAATAAATTAGCAAAAATTTGAATCCTGAGAATGTTAAACATTCAATTATTTTAAATTTACTTGAGAGTTTTTTTTATTTTATAACAGAAAAAAATAATTAAAACACTATTTTATTCTATTTTGATTTCGTTCATCACATCTACATTTATAAATAACAATGAGACACTTGGACTTCTATTCAAGAGGGACAAAAAAATAATAATCTTTTATGATATTTATTAAGAAAATGAAGAATGAAAGATTAAAATAAGAATTATACTGATGAAAATAGATGGTTAACCATTAATGTTTCGTTTTTAAAACAGTCATTATTAGTATAAAATTAAAAATTGGTTTTGATAAATAAATATAAAATTTATTTTAAGTTAATAATATTAGACAAAAAATGTATAATTGATCTTTAAATATTTTATATATTATTAAGTCCTTATAAATTTATTAAGGAAATATGTATGAAAATATTAAATACTGTGGGAGTTTTAAGATTTTAAAATACGTGAGATCCTTTCACAATGAAACTAGCGTTTAGTATGAAAAACTAAGGAAGAATTTCTACCATTTCTACTAAATAACTAACGTAAAAATAATAATTATCATTGTTGTTAAAAATTATAATTTTCATATATCACTCAGATAATTGTGAAAAGAAAACTACGTGTAAAAATGTAAAACTAAATACATAGATCCCCTGAGGTTGTAACCATCCTCAGGCTAAAAGAACGCAATTTTCCAGGCTATAAAGCAGACTGTAAACAGAAGCTTGCCTGGAATATCCCTTGAGTGGTCTACCCTCTTCTGGATATGCTGAGTAGTCTTCGACCTCTAAGGCTTTTGGAGATGCCTCTCTGTCTTTAGAAAAGACATTTTAGGTATTGGTCACATACAAAGAAGTTATAATTGATGTTCTGTGGAAATATGTAGAAAATTATAAATATATAAAAATTGATATTATCGAAAGTTTAAACATTGAAAAAAAAAAAAAAGCTGGATTACAAATACATTTCAATCGGCCTATTTTAGAATTTTATGTGTGTAATGTATTCAATTTTTCAGTAGCTGCTAAATTAGTCTCTGTAAGCATTTTTTATTAATTTATTTCTTCAATTCATGTATACATATCGATTGAATATATATATATATATATATATATATATATTGGTGGATATTCTGTTACAATTTAACAAAACAGAAAGTTAAATTCATAGTAGCAGGTAAGTTACTTGCTTTTTAAATGAAACCCCTCGATATTTCGGTCCGAAGATTCTACTATGTTTTTTCTTTTTTTCAAAATGTTTTTTCATGGAAGTAGTTGCTCCCGTAAATAATTGTGCTCTGGATAGTTTTTTTGTCAGTATTCACCAATTAGCAATTGAAGCATTCAGAATATGTTTGCAGTTTTCCACAATGTTCCATTGAGTAAATTTTGTAAGGTAAGGTGCATTAATTACTATGTACAGTTTTGTAGTGTGTGGCTATTGCAAACTACTAATACCCTTATCGTTTTCAGCGAACGAACCTTTATTTTTTTTGTCTTCTATACTTGTTGTATAGAAGTATGTTGCCAATTCTTCCAAATTGGCGATCTTGGTAATATGGAATCCCTCTTCCAAAATTAATTAATTGGCATTAATTCAAAGATTTTTTTACATTGATTCAGATATGCAATACTTTCGTTCGTTATTTTAATTTCTGAATATTTATGATGGGAATATGTAACATTATTTTGTTTGTTATTAAGACTTAATTTTCGTTTTTTTTAAAGTTTTAGATTTACAATTTAAAACTTTTGATTTTCTATATTAAAATCCTTAGATTTAAAACTTCTGAAATCATTTTAAATTTGGTTCAACATACTATTTGTTCTTAAAAAGTTTAATACCGATTTTATTTTGTCCTTATCGAACGACGTACTGAGGGATTCGATATTTGCATTTTACTTATCTAGAAAATATTACCTTAAATCTTCGATTATAACTCCGTCCTCAGTAAGTTGATTTAACTAATTCTTTTTTCATTAGGTGCACAATTTTCTTCAAAAAGAGCCTAATTAGATTAGATATACCTGGAGTACATGCTTTAAAAGAAAAGAGCAAAATAAAAATAAAAATTTTGTATTATGACCGAGGTTCTGTTAGTTTATTATTATTTTTCGTTCTTTATAACATTTTCGATATGTATATTCAACTTTAATTAATTTTTTTCAATAATGAACCTTTGTAATTGACAAAAAAATAATAAGAAAGTAAATTAACATAACCTCGATTAGTATCAAAAATTTTCATTTTTTTTTATTACTATTTTTCCGTCAAGCATGTACTTTAGGTATATCTAATTACACACCGCATATTGCAAACACTAAAATGAAGTTGTTGGATTATATTCATTTCTTAATTTATTTATATCTTTTCAATCCATTTTAGAATGCTTGACACTTTGACAATATTTACATTATTATCATTGAATCCCTCGAGTAACACATTATTGTATAATATATTTTGTAATTATGTAGTTAAACATTTACCAATGCTCCGAAATAAAACAATCTGCTTTTCTCCTTCTTCTAGTCTTTGTAATTCCTACAAATAGCCCGGAAGGTCCTTCGTTTCCTTTGGGTACTCTTAGCCCGGAGGGAGCAATATCGGCCTAAGAGGGGAGGGTCTGAAGGAGGAGGGGGCTGGGAGGGAGGTTGAAGGGATCTGTAATGAAGGCCCGGCCAATCGCTCCGGCCATTACCTCTCCACTTTTAATATCGGGCCACTCTCTTGATTAAATGCAAATTGACCCCTGTTCAAACATCCAGCCAAGATATCTCCATAAATATCTCCATCCCTGCCCATCATAAAGGCCCCATTACACCGTCTTTCTATTGGATTCTTCGCAGCTTTCTCTTTAGTCTTGAGTCGATTTTAATTTTTTTCAATTCTGAGCCCGATTATTGGAAATTCGATTCCCTCACTCTTCAGACGTTTTGGTCGCTTCTCATTCACTCAATCATTTATATATGGCGAGCTCACCGGGACGATTGATTAAAAATAAAAATAAAACTGATTTTTCATATCATATTCCTTTAGTTTCTCAAATATTCTCTTGGAACAATTTTATAATCTGAATATAAGTTACTTCAGGATGTCGCCAAAGGATATTTGGGAGAAGAGTGTCACGCCCTAAATTTCAAGTAATTTGAAAAACCGAAAAGTTGGAATATCTGAGATTTGAGAACTTACTGTAACCTATTTTATACTCAATTATTTATTAATATTTTGGACCAATACAAAAGCTCCTTAGGTAACGAAACTTGGATTGTAAGTAAATAATGCCCCATTTGAATATAAAAAAAAATTATAGTCAAGTGTAAACATTGGCAAGACATAAAATATAGAAGTTCACAACAACATGAGTTGAGAAAATTAAAAGTTTTTATAACGGATTAGTTTTTTTTAAAAAAAATATTTTAAATTGTTACAAAAATCGTTGGAAAATTTAAGATTTTAAAAATTAAATTTTTTTGTTTAAATGTAGTTAAATCATTAAATGTAGTTGTATTTTATCCAATTTTAGTCTCACAACAATCATTATTTTTTTCAAATCCTACGTTTCGGCCGATTCGGCCATCCTCAAGAATAATCATAAACAGCTTTTATTATAAATATGATCATCAACAATTTTAAACAAATAACAATTTTATTAATTGTTATTGGAACATTTAAGATTTTAAAAATTATTATCATGGATTATTTTTTTAAAATTAGAATAAATAATAGAAAATCTTAAATTTTCCAACAATTATTTAGTTGGAAAATTTAAGATTTTAAAAATAAAAAATTTTTGTAATGAATTAATTTTTATTAAATTAAAATGTTTTAAACAGCTAGAAAATCTTTGGAAAATTAAAGATATTGTAAGCTACAATAAATTGGTGTATCAACTTCTCTGAAGGGCACTTGTTTTGTTTGTCCTTGATAAGTCTTTTCTTGGACTTATTTAGTCCTTTGTAATTGTAAATGCCACAGACTAAATGTATAGTAGTACATATAGATGATTTTAATTAAATTATAGTCAAATGAAAATAGATGTAAAACGCCTCTGAAATATTGGAAACATGAAATTAAAACCACAGGAAACAAGAAGAAATATTAAAGAGGTTTCTGGGATTTATGATAAAAAATATCGCTGCTTCGGTTGAATATTGGCACATCTGAAAAGATTTTTTTATTGTGTGTTGATCATATTCCAGGCATTGTAACGTTGACTTTTGTTGCATAGTGACAACCCTACTATCTTAAGGATAGTATGTAGGAGGACAGCAGCAGAGAAATAAATTCCAGAGATTATATTTGGATTTTGTCCAATTGAAAAATAAATAAAAACTTTTTCTTTTGTGAACTGTTTCACAATTCAAGCAAATCGGTGATTTCGAGAAGAGTGTAACAACGCCCTTGAAGATAAATAATCAGAATCGGTAATGACAACCCGAAGAAGAATCTTAATTAGTGCTTTTTTTCCTTTTTTTTTTTTTATTTCATTTAAAAATATGTATGAGGGTCCAATTTCAGCTGATTAGAGTAATACAAAATATAATGACTCGTCAATATATAATATGTAAAAAGATAAAAATTTGTAATTTTATTAAAGTAACTACCTGAGTAACTAAGTAGAATATAAAATTTTCAAAAATTATTTATTTATGTTTATTTCAACACAATCGATATTAGCATTTGTGTATTTAATGGAGTTCAAAAAAATATTTTAAAAATTTCATTTATGTGTCCAATTTCTTCCAGAAAGCTTGTTCTCTCTTTTGGTCTTTGTTGAGTCTAATCTTACAAGGTGTCCGAAAATGTTTTCATTATAGGTTAAAAACGCCCTTATGTTTGAATAAGTAATTCATTCAGCCTCTTAGTGATTTTTGTATTCTGATAATAGATAACAAAGAATTAGATTTAAATTCTATATATTTTTTAATATAAATTATTTAATGGAAATTCATCTGGAAAAGTTTTATGATGGCGCTAACTGAAAAGTATCGATTTTCATTCAATTACCACTTTGAAAATAGGTTTTTTATAGCATAAACTAACCTTTCAACTGAGCTTGAATATTGAATTGAATTGGGTGTTCCTCATCGAATGTTCTATATTCCAGTGGTTTCCAAACTTTTTTCCCAATAGCACCCTTTTTTATGCTTAAGAAAATTTGCGTTATCGTCAGGCTAAAATAATTTCTCCCTAACTGTGTCGAGTTAAAATATATAAAAATGTTGCCCAGATTGTCTTCAGAGCGATTGAGTATGTATGAAAATAAGATAAAAGATTACAAATTAAATGCCGAAATTCACTGTATATTTGCTTTTTTTTTTTTGTAATATTTTGAGAAAGTTGCGTTCGTTTATGAGCCCTTGCATACTCTTAGGGCACTCCAGATCGCCGCTGTACCCTCTTTATAACCGTTGCTTTTTACCACAATTTCTTTTCGTATCATTAGTTTTGTTGGCCTATTGAAAATGTTATTACATATTTTACCTACTCACAATACCACTTATATGCTGACGTTCTCCAAATTTATTTATCCTTCCATCCCTCCGAGATGCTTGAGGGCAACCAGAAGATATTGATAGCATTAATGCATGGGCGTTTGAACTTGAATGCTGAAAAAACTTTATCAATTTTTATTGTTTCCAAGTGCCTCCTTTATTCCCTCCCTTATTCTCCCTAACAACCAACTTATTCTCTTCTATCCTACAATAAAAAACCGTGGAGTCACCTTCGACCAACATCTCTCCTGAAATAATCATATTTCATAAATTAAACGCAAAACTGTACTCAAACAATTCCTAAGACTCCGTGATTCTATTCCTTAGAAAACCTTGATCTCCTCACTTTTTTTGTTCATCCATCCATTCATTATACACCAGATCCCAACCGATTGATTTATATATGGACTCCCATAGAACCGCCTCTTTCAGCAAATCCTTCGTCATATATGCAACCTCCTTCTGGAAGTCTCTTCCCATCTCCATTCGCCAATCCTCATCCATTCTTTCCTTTAAACAGCTCCTATTCCTTCACTTACTGCATAACCAGACCTCCGCATCATTGTGAACAATATAAATAGGCATATATTAATTAACATTATAAATAGTAGTTAAGCCAATGTAATTTCATTTTGCTGACTGGAAACTTTTAAATGCTTGCCAGGCAAAAATCATAATGTATGAACCATTTATTTATTCCTAGGGGACATACGTTCCAGAATAAAAATTATTTTTTCATTTCAATCTCGCAATATAATAATTTCTTTAATAATTTAGTTTCTTCTTGGTATCGCTGATTTGCTTTGATAATGGTACAACTATTATGTAAATATACGTATCTATATAAATTTCTGCCACTCAAACCTTGATGTTTCTATTTAAGATATTCATCTGGAATTACCTGCTACAAGCCTGGTCACTATACTGAACTTGATTAGTCTAGGACAGCTCAAAGCAAATCAAAATTGATAATGGATGAACAATCAATCTGCAAGCGGGCGATATTTGCCGATCGAATGGTAACCTTATGGTCCCTAAACTCTCCCTGTACTATTACAATCCTCACAGCGGGAAGTAACAAAAATCAGTTATAATTATAGAACGTAGAAACGGGTCGGCCGTATTATAAATATAGTTTTTTTACATACGCTAGTCTTCATTTCCGAATTCAACCTGTCAATAAAAATTATTATTAAATGAATTATAAATTTTAAAATATATTAAAATGATGAAAAAATTAATCTTTCTCCAATGGTCTATGGGCCATTTTTTTTTTTTTTTTAAAAACATCAACCTATACTATTTTAAACAAAAGTAAAGTCCCTTTACTTACATTACATTTAGATATTCAAGAGTCAAATGGGAACAAGGAAGGTATAAGAGAAATACTTTGGAGAAATTCAAAAATTTGTGTTTGTACGCGTCTCACATAATCAATTAAAAAACCACCTAACTTAGAGCTAGAATTAAGCAATCTCCAAGCCAGCAATTTTTTTTTATCAACATTGGTAATAGATCCCCTCTTGTTGTTGTTGTTCTCTGGGGCTTTAGGGCGTAAAACCCTGAGGTCATCAACGGCCATGTTTCGTGCTTTATAATTCTGTTTCATTTATATTTATAATTCTATTTCACTTTATTTTTCTCTTTAAATAATTTCGAAAAAAAAATTAAATAATTACTTCTTTTGGTATTTTTTATTACGTATAACAGATTTTCTGGTTTAAATCTTATTCAAAAGGCCATTCCTTTTTAAGAAAACTAAGACCATTTCCACGTTCTTCTGGTCATCATTCAGAGCATCCGATACACTCGGTCCTACTCCCAATCTACTCAAGTTCGCGGAATAAAAATGACATTTCTCAAATATGTGACTGATCGTAAGTACACTATTGCAGTATTGACATTTTGGCGGTAGCTGCCTACTGATCAGATATCTATGAGTTAAGCTCGTATGACCTATTCTCAATCTGACAATAGCTACCTCCTCCCTGCAATTGGAACGGTTTGATGTGGTCCATGGTTTAGTGTTTTTTTTGATATTTTTTAATTTGCTTGGCGGGCTTTCATCCCACATGGCTTGCCAACTAGATGATATCTCATTTTTCATTGGAAGACCAAGATCCCCTCTTGGCGGCTTGGAAGTAAATGCGTAAAAATCAAAATATATGGTTACGGGAGAAAAACCTTGGCTTGGAGAGGAGATGACCTTCTGGGAATAACAATTCGTGAAGACTAATGTTTTTGTATATCTTGGCCCATTGGTAATCCAAGACAACGCACCTGAACAAGAGATTCGGCGTAGGATCATAGCAACAAATCCGTGTTATTTTTCTATGGCAAGGCAGTTCCGGAGCAGAGCTCTTTCCAGAAAATCGGAGCTTTATAGTGCGCCCTGTATGGTTGAGACTTGGACTACCTCCCGGGCCTGTGAACAGGAACTATTGGTCTTTGAAAGAAGAATCTTCAGACGTATATATGCTAGTGTTCTCATCAGAGGAGAATGGATAAAGAGGAAAAACCAGGAGCTGTACACTATGTTTAAGGAGTCCGAAGTGCTATTTGTTCGATAATAAATCTATCGATATTATTCGATATTGTTATTTAGGCCTATAAAGAGTGTACGTAATGATTCATCTTTCATCATTATAATCAGAACAAGCAGCAAAGACCCTTTATCTGAATTTAATTTTCATTAATGTAATAAAAAATTTGTGGTAGAATTATGTTTTTTTCCCTCTTGAGCTTTTACTAATTGAAGTGTCAATACTGCGAACAACAATTTCATTTTGTAACACTACTCCATCGATGCTTTTTTTTTTTGTGTTTTCAATAATAAAACTGTTTATAAAATTATTTGAATTGAATAAAAACTACTCACATAAATTTATTTCTCTACAAGAATAGTAGGGAATGGAAATGGATTTTTCAATAAACTTTTTTCTCGCGATATCATTTGTGAAGGGATATAGCGATGGGACTGGAGGGTACGGAAGGGACTTGATAAGGAGGATAACGGGTAGGGGAAAGGGAAGTTTGTATTCATCCGCAGGTGCCTCCTTGATATTCCGGCGGTAAGGAGCTGTAAGTTGGCCCCTCCCTCTTAATCTGTTAGCTAAGAGTTGAAATGCCTTCAGGTGGAGGTGCCTGGTCCTCCAACACCATTTTCAGCGCCGGGCAGACCGCAACTCTACTCCTTAGGATCTTCCTTGTTCTATGGTCCGTGGTTTCTCTTAATACCAATACGGTCTTATTAAGGTCACATTCATCAAAGTGTTTCCTCATGGATTCTTGCACAAAGAGGTCGCACAATGCTATGTGGTGAACTCAGAGCGTGTCTAAAAGCGACCACACAAGAACATTCAAGAGATTCATTTATAATTAAACAGACTTACAGATCTATATAAAATATAGTTGATCGAATCAATAAGATTTTTTTATTGTGTCTTCATACCCCATTTTCTTATTCTCTTAGCCAAAAAATTTGTTCCTTTTCTTTTCTTAACCTTTTGATTTGCCGTTGCAACTCATCCAATTAAATGGATAAAAATCCTATGTGTAAATCCAATCCAAACCCAAAACGTAAGGTAAGGGCGATAATGAAAATGAACTAGAAGATCCCGACACTGTTTACTAGTAGTTTTTAGCAGTATATATAAGATAAAGTGTTGTCCTGAATTAGCAGTATATATAAGATCGAGTGTTGTCCTGAAGTATTCCTTTCCTCATTTTTTGTGAGTAGTGAGTTGCATCTTTAACAGAAAATCGGATCCTGGACACTTCAAAAAGGAGGTTAAATTGTGATTATTTTTTAACATTTTCTCCCACCCAAGTAAAATCACGGTCCGTTCATGCAACCTTGTTTATTTGCGTACTCTTATACGTACAAAGAATGTCTGTGATAAGTTGTAAAATTGGATCTTATAACAACTTTTTTCAGTAGTACTTTCTTCGAGCTGACACGGCTTCGTAACTAAGTCCTCAAAGATTGTTAATAGAAGAAATCGGTAACTGGTATTGTCAAAAGTTTCAATTATCCGCATTTTACTTTTAATAAATATGTCTTTTTTTTACTATTTATTATTTATTACCGTTTATTATAGTCACAGATAATCAGTGATTAGGTCAAAAAATGGTCCTCCTAAGTTTGGTATATTGTGATTATCCCGTCTGTAAACATTGAAGAAGTTGATATGAAGTAACTCTCTACTTTATCTTAGCATGATTTACTTTTGCCTGGTGCTAACTTATTATGAGCAGAAAAATTGAAATATAACTACAATACATCAATACGAACAGAAGATGGTTGGGGGTGCGGTCAGAAAATAACAACAATAAGTTTTAAAAACTTATTTAATAGTGTCAACGTTTCGGCCAGAATTTTTAGTCTTCATCAGGGCTAAGAACAAAGAACAAGATAACAACAAATGAATATTAAAAAAATTAAAAGAGAAAATATATACAGAAAGATATTTAGATATATATAGAGAAAGTAAATATTTATATAGAATGAAAAATAAAAATATAGTGGTGAAAGAAATGTAAAATAAAACGCATGTATAGGTAAGTAAATTAACATAATTAAGGAAATGTCTGTATGTAATGTAACAAGTCTGGCAGCTTGTTATTATAGGTGCTATTAATTATTTTCTTGTACGGCACTACGATGTATCTATAAATCAATAATGTTATAAAACTCCTCTAATACCATAACCAACGCAATCGCATTTTTTTTTTTTTTAATCACTGTTTCATCTCTGTTTTGTAATATGTGAAAAGAAATGGTTTGTGTAGTATGAAGCATTAATTTTATATACTTGTAACATATTTTTTTTACCTTCTGAAGTGGTGGTTTGTGTGAAGTTTACTGTGCTGTACGTATTTTTTTTTTTTTTTTTTTGTACCACTCTTTAAAATAAATTAGTACATCATACATATTTAATACATGATATGTAGCTCATTGGTTTTCATGATATCACATTATCATAACAATAAGTTGATTCATGTGACGAGATAGTGATTTTTATTCTATTGAGTACTAAAAAATAAAATAACAAATTGAGCAAATCTATAATTGTTGAGAAATATATTTTTTTTTTAAATTTAAATTTAAGTCCAAATTAACTGGCAATCTTTTTGGTTCAAAGTAAGAAGTGTTAAAATCTACCACAATTGAATCAACTTTAAAGGAGAAAAAAAGTGACTAATATCACTATTCGGTAGGATGAAATTATATCAGGCATACAAAATAACACTCCTGATAATCTCAAATACTTCTGATTTTATTCTGACCCGAAATAAAAAGCTGAAGTGTGTGCCTGTGTTTCCGACCTAATTCCATCTTAACATTTGGTGAAACAATAAATGGTAAACAAAACAAAAATAAAAAACTGGCACAATCTCACCTCACTTTATGGGAATCATACCTGATCGATATCATTTTATAAAGAATACTAGAAATAAAATATATTTGATATTAATATTAAAATATTAATTATGATAACTAATTATAATTTTTGTCATTAACTATTTATTATATTAATAATTAAACAAATTTCTACTTAATCCTGAAAGTTTAATAAATACATAAGTAATAAAGTCATCTGGTCCGAATGAGCCCTGGATGCAATTGGATAGAGTTGGTTCTTGGAAGCTTTGCCTCTACTAAGGCTTATCTCCACCGCCATCAAATACAGATTTAGAACTTAGTGATCCCTCTCTCGGCTTTCTTTTACAGAAACTGAGTTATAAATATTTAATATTGGAGGACTCCCGTCGGATTTATTTTCTTTAGGAAACGTATCAGTTTTATTCGGAATCAGGTTATATAATTTTCACTTTACTTAAAGAATATAAAGTTGCTATTTTTGATATGATTTTCTTCAACTTTAAGATTTGGTTAGAGATTTATTATTTATATTTTAACGTCTTTTGTTTATTTGTTCTACTTTGATGAAATTTTTCATTAGACTTGCTGGCTTAAAGTCAAGCATGGAAACAAAATCTTTTTCAATGTCTTTTATTATAATCTTTATTTATGTTTTTTCACCCTATACTAGTGGAGAGTCTAAGAATCGAAACTTTAGGAATAAATTATTCAGTAAATGTAACAGTGTGTTGTAGGTTCCATTTTAGTACAAGAGCACAAGAGGAGAAAAAAGGCAGTTATCTCATCCCAATTTTTCGTTACTTTAATGAAAACTATGTATAATTAATAGTCAAAATTGATGAGTCTGCCAAATATAGGTGGGGGGATTAAAAAATGGTGGCTGTTTTAAAGCGATAAAAAAACTAATTTTTCATTCGGAGCTCTATATCTTAAAAAGTAGGAACAACACAAGAAAACCTAAGAAAGTAACAGTTCATAAAAATGTTGTATGGGACGTCCTAAAAGATCAGTAATTAGTGAATTTATTTTGAAAAATTTATATCTCCAAAACCATTTGACGTACACATGTCTATTAGCAATCAAGTCAAAGTTAGTTTAATGAGCTATAATGTAGTTTATTATGTTTATCTTCGTATGAGTAATAGTTTACATGAAATTTGCTAAAATAAATTGATTTACAGTTGTTCGGACAAATTTTCATTTGCCAAATTTATATTCATATGCGAATATCATAAAAACTACTATCCCTACGAAGATAAGTGTTATAAACTACTTTATAGCAAGTTAAATTCCCTTTATTTTGAGTGTTGGCAGACATATGTGCGTCTTATGGATCTAGAGATATATATTTTTCAACAATCCAACATTTTATACGAACAACTAGAAATTAACATTTTGTGAGTTTAATTTGTCAAATATCATAAAAACTACTACTCATAGGTACGTCCAATGGTTTCTGAAATAAAGTTTTTCAAAAATAAAATTTATTGTCCGAACAACTGTAAATCAATTTGTTTTAGCAAATATCATGAAAACTACTATTCCTACGAAGGTAAAGGTTATAAACTTCTTTATAGTCCATTAAACTAGCTTTAATTTGAGTGCTAATAGACATCTTTACGTCACATAGTTCCTGAGATATAGATTTCTCAGAATAAATTAACTAACTTCTAATCTTTCAGTAGGTTTTTAAGAAATTTAGCTTTTTAAAAAGTTATATTTCGAGAACTATTTGACTTAAATAGCTCTTTTAGGGCTAATATTTCAGAAAATTTACTCTTCTTTGAATAATGTTCTCTTAAATTTTCTAATGTTGTTGGTAGTTTTTGAGATATAGAGCTCCGAATGAAAAATCAATTTTTTTTTTTAAGGTTTTGAAACAGCCGCCATTTTTTAATCGCCCTACCTATACTTGGCAGATTCATCAATTTTGACTAGTAATTATACATAGTTTTCATTGAAGTAATCTAAATTGGGGTGGGATAACTGCTTTTTTTTCTTCCCTGCTCTAGTACTATTTTGTTTTGCTTGTAAGGTATACTGAGCTATGGATTAATATTAAATGAACATAGTAAATGAATTTATATTACTATTTAATTATTTTTATTATAGATCCTTATATACTATATTTTATAATTAATTCTTCAGATATTCCTTTAAAAAAGAAAAAGTTGTGATGTAATTGATATGTGTATAATATACTTTTAAAATTACCTTTCTAGATGTTGCTCATCAGGTCTTTTAGGGTGGTCCTTAAACGAGGTTAAAAAAAAACAACTCATTTTTCTTTGGTGCATCACGTAATTTTGATCTACTTTGTGAAAAAGAATTACAAAATTTTTTTAACTTAAACACTTTAGGTTACCAGTTTTTGTTCTTTATTGTTGACGGTTTTGCTTAGTTTTCTAGGAGATGAAGAATTATGCTGAATGTTTTCTAAGGCCCAAAAACCCGTATCCTAAAACTGGAAGTAAAGTGTAATACTTTTGTGGAATTTCGAAATTCGTTTTGCAAAAATACATATAATATCAATGTTAGAGCATATAATGAAAGTATGAGAAAATATTGCTTGACATATCAGTCCCTTGTTTTTATCTCCACTCATCGCATCAGCCCTGATGAAGACTAACATTGTGGGTCGAAACGTCGACAATCAATGAATAGTTAAAATCTATTATTTTTTTATGACTGAAGCTCTAATCCTCAAATTCACACCCAGCCAATGATCTACTTATTTATATAAAAAATATATTTAATCTTTTTTTTTTTGTTTAATAAATTATTCTTTAGTAGCCACTTCGGTGAATATTTATTCTACTTAATAAGTAAATATACAATTTTCCTTTAAAATGCAAATGGAAGATATAAAAGCATATATAGAATATAATTTTCTAAAATAGTAAACCCCATTTTCCAGCTGAAGAAATTATTTAATTAATGGAGTAGTTATAATTACGCAGGTGCTGTGTCCATTAAATCTTTAATTAGTTATCTGATCCTTCCTAAATCAAATATAGCGAAGGATGGACTGTTGCGGGAAATGTTAATTTATTGTAATTGACGTAGATGCTGTTTAAGCAGTCTTTGCGTTGGATTAATATTCTGCGCGGATTACCATAGTTCGATCTAGGCTCCCCTTCGTTTCAGTTAATTAGCAAAATTGCGAAGTATTCAGAGGTGTTTATTTATTTTTTTCTGTTTGTTTATAAATTATTTCACCACTAACGAACGGTTGCGGAATATTAATGTGGTTGCTATTTCGTTTATCACAAAAATAATTAATCACATTTGGTTATTATCAGTTACAAAATTACAGTCTTGTTTCATGATTATTCATATTCGTACTTCTGTATTCCTAAATTTATTTTTTTTTAAATTAATTGTTATCTTGACAAAAGACTAACCTGCAATCCTCACACAAGACTGAAAAGACAGGAAATTGCACGCAGATTCCGACTATTACAGCACTTACTAGACAAACGGTCTAAACTTCCAACTCATTACAAAAGACTGATCTACATGACAATAATAAGGCCCATCTGGACATACGGAGTTTAACTTTGGGGCTCCACTAAACCTTCGAATTCCTCTCGTATCCAATTTTTACAATCCAAAATCCTTCGTAAAATCCTCAATGCTCCTTATTTTGTTACTAATAAAACCACCCATAAAGACCTAAATGTTCCTTATGTAACCGATCTAGCCCGAACCCGATATTATTCCTTCCACAATAAACTCCCTAACCACCCAAACCCACTAGTTTCTAACCTTGCTTCCTCTTCCATTCCTGGCAATCCTCCGAGGCGCCTGAAAAGAAGATGGCCTCGTGACCTTATATTGTAAACTGTTTTTAGAGTTCTACTACTGGGTAGTCTACATCCTGTATCATATCATTATGTCATTATGATCAGATTTACTTGTTGTATTTTTTATACAGTTAATATCAATAAATAAATTTAAAAAAATTAATTGTTCAAAAAATAACTATTAAAATATTATTGAATATTTTGATTTGATCATTAAATCTAACTTAGCAATTCTGATTGCTAGAGGATACCATGTCCATTATTTACAATTTCATGAGAAGATGGTTAGGTGTGCGATTGACAAAAATACACAAATAAACAAAACTTATTTGTGTCGACGTTTCAACCTGAATTTCAGACCTTCATCAGGGTTGCTTGGACAGAGATTCTGTCCGAAGTCAGCCATTTTACTTTTCTTTCTAATTTCCTATCTAGTTAATCATCAAAAGCTAATTAATAAACGAATTACTTTTGTTTCTAATTTCTTACTATTTTAGTATTATTACACATTTTTATTTAACAACTTCAACTTCACCCAGAGTTATGGATTACCATCTTTCTTAATCAAACGTAATGAGAGTTGCACCCCATTTGTTTTTTTTTTTTTAAATATGTTACTATTCCTGATTTTTTTTGTTTGGTTTTTCCAAATAACGCTTCTACTACAAAGCTCTAACTGGGTGGGTCTTTGATACTCGAAAATGGTTTAGTCTGTCATAATAACCTGTACTTTGATAGCTTGGACTTAGTCAAGATGAGATAAAATTTTAATTTAATCAGTATTTCTTTTTAAGTTCTTCCTGCCTATCCTCCTGATAATGTTTTCAAATTCTGAGCATTTATGCTTAAAGTTTTTTTTACTTAATGTGGAATGTTGTTATACTTTTCGCACGTGGACCGTTCTAAACCATTTAGAAGGAAGCTATGTGTAAACTGGCCATGATTAATCCTGAATCTACAAAGAATAACTTCTTACCTCATCAATATTGTGAAGAACTGTTTATTAATTACACCCAGAGGTAAGGAGTGACAGCACTCGATTTGGATGGATAGAGAAATCTTTACGAATTATATAAGATCAATCAGAGCGAAAAATCCTTGCATTGTTCTCATTATTTATTTGTTCATGAGAGGTTGTGTTTTTCTGCCAAAATGAAAGATACTGAAGATAACTTTTAAGACACAAACTTTTATTCATAATTTATTACAGTAAATTATAGCCTTAATCAATTTTAAAAGCGGTACATTAAATTTTGTACATAAATGAATCCCATGTGGTTGTTATATTTCTAGTTTGAGGCAATTTTGATTTAAAACATTTGTATTTTAATAATATTATATTAAATGATTTATTAATTAACCAATATATTATAATCTTTCAACATACAAATTTACCTTAGCCTGATTTGAGGCTGAAAACCTTTTTTACTACTCTATCGACTAAGTCCTTCCTATCGTTGATAAGAATTAGACTGTTATTTAACCTCATCTCTTTCAGGTTGAGAACTCTGTTGTAATTTTGGTTACCTGACCTTTCCCATAAATTTTATTACCAGATTAGAAGACTTGCCATGGGGAACTACTTTGCTCATGATATATCCAATATTCTTCTTTATCACCTAATAGACATAATTTGCATTAATATATTTAATTTTAAAATCATATGTGAAAAAATGCATGCCGTTATTTTTCGTTCGGGGATCTTCGTTCAACTTAAATGTATAAATTCAGTGAGTGTACAAAATATACAGCTAGACTTTGTGTAAATCAATATGGATGGTCTAAAATGAGTCCATCCGTTCACAAAATATTAATAAGGAGAAATAATAAGAAATGCAATGCAATAAAAGTATATATAGACATAGACTAAATACCGATATTCAGAAATTCAATGATGCGTTAATAATTATCCAGCTAGCAATAGGAAAATAAAAATCATAAAATATATACACACATAAGAATAAACAAAAT